>NC_047121.1:55336267-55638229 GCF_902500255.1 Thalassophryne amazonica | reverse complement strand
TCAAGCGATATGGACCAGGAACTGTAAAGTGTGGATCAAACTAAATGGAACTCCAGAGGAAGCGAAGGTCATAATGATAAGAGAGCTTGTGGGCTTTGGATAAATTTAAATGATTGCTCCTTTTGGATGAACATTGTTCCTTATTGTTTCGATATTGTTTATTTGACAGGGATTTTGGTATGTTTTTGTTTCGTTTCCTCTTTTGTTATGAGACAATTCTTGACTAAATCCATATCACATACTGGTTTACATGAAACAGTCATATCATTTAGCCGTCATTTTTGGTTTGTCGATTACAACCCGTTTATGATGTCACTTGATTCTTTTCAACTTGCTTCTGCACAGGAGCTTGATCTAAAAGTGTTTGATTACTCTGAACATAAATCTCATAGCACTGATTACAATATAGATCACGGATTGTTTTTTTCTCAAAAAATACTACTCACACCACTGCAATTACTTTACCGAGGAACAACTTAAGGACTGTTCCATGCATAAACGGTTCTTTCTCCATTATACATTTGAATAGTACAAGTCTTCCTAGAATTTGCCAAAATTCAGGATTGTTTAAAAAGTGGTCAATAATCCCTTTTCTGTCATTGGTTACAGAGACATGGACACGGTGCGGCTCGATGGTTATGATCTTTTTGTTATAAATAGGATGAATAAAAGGGGTGTGGCGTGGCACTTTACGTCAGTTCTCTAGTTATCAGTGTGCAATTGTCAATATATGTCTTTTTCTTTTGGATAATGTTATGGAATGTGTCTCAGTGGCAATTAAATGTGGAAAAATCAAAAAACAATCATAAGTTGTATTTACAGAGCTCCTGGATCAAACACAAATATTTTTGTGGATTAAATTGACGATATGTATAACACCTATAAAAATAATAAGCTTTTGTTTATCTGTGGAGACTTCAATATGGATTTCCTCAATCCTCATTGTCAATCACACATAGATTAATTTATTAATTCCGTATTTAGTATGGGATTGTATCCAGTAATTACGCATCCAACTAGGATAACTAGGAATTCATCAACACCTATTGACAATATATTGACAAACATTACTATGGGAACATAATGGGTGGACTTCTCATTAGTGATATCAGTGACCATCTGCCTGTTTTTGTTGTTTTCAATTTATTAGTTGATAAAAATGACCATATTAATATTACAAACTTCACAAGGAAAATAACAAAGGAAACAATGGAAAAGCTTAGGACGGATTTAAGACAGCAAAACTGGAGTGACATTTACACTGAAGATGCTGATCAATCTTACGAATTATTCATTTCTATTATTTCCAATTTATATGATAGACATTGGCCTTGTGTGTTAAAAAATGGAAAAAAGGTAAGCAAAAATAAACCTTGGATCACTAAGGGACTTCAGAATGCATGTAAAAAGAAAACTTTTTTGTATAAGCAGTTTTTAAAATCTTGAACAATTGAAGCTGAGATACGATATAACTCAACTTTATTTATAAAGCACTTTAAAATCAGCTGCAGCTGAAACAAAGTGCTGTACACGAAGAGAATATAAGTCATCTAAAAACAAACTAATATACATTATGCGATCATGTAAAAGACAGTATTATAGTGACTTATTGGAAAAAATAAAACGAATATAAAGGGTACTTGGAGGTTTTTAAATGAAATCATAAATAAGAAAAAAGATGTCAAAGAATATCCTGCCTATTTTTTATACAAATACTGACACAAGTGTTAAAGAAAACAAAGCTATTGCAGATCATTTTAATGGTTATTTTGTTAACATGCGTAAAAACTTAGCAAATTCAACTGTTCCTTCCAAAACGTGCTCCTTGAATCACAGCAAAACAATAGAAACAGTTTGTGATTCAATGTTTATTAGAGGAACGGATGAAAAAGAAATTATTGATATAGTTCACAAACTTAAAGGGAAAAAAAAAATCAACTGATAGTGACCGTTTTGATGTTTTTGGTTAAAAATATTATTGATTGCATTGTTAAGCCTTTAACATATATCTGTAATTTGTCATTAATGACTGGGAAATTTCCTTTCAAAATGAAAATAGCTAAAGTGATCCCATTGTTCAAAGTATGTCTTTTGCAATTATAGGCCAATCTCCCTCTTACCACAATTTTCCAAAATTCTGGAAAAGGTATTTGAAATTAGGTTAAATGATTTTTTAACTAAACATCATATCCTTATCGAGCAGCAATACGGTTTTAGAAAGAATCACACTGCTTTGCTGGCTGTGATGGATTTCGTTGAACAAATTACCAACGCGATTGAAAATAAGCAATATACTGTAGGGGTTTTTTTTTATTTACAGAAAGCATTTCATACTATAGATCATACCTTGCTATTGGACAAATTACAGAAGTATGGTATCAGGGGATTGGCACATGACTGGATAGCGAGCTACTTAGACAGTAGGTATCAGTGTGTCCACTTCGGTGGGACAAATTCTGAGTTTTTGAAGATTACTTGTGGGGTGCCCCAGGGTTCAGTCCTAGGGCCACTGTTGTTCCTTTTGTATATCAATGATATATGGCTGGTTTCTAAGTATGTAAGTTGTATTTTACTTGCGGACTGTGTTTTGTAGTGGGGATCATTTGGGACAGCTCCTGGACAAGATGGAGAACAAATTACATAAATTTAAAAAATGGTTTGATTTAAATAAATTATCGCTCCATTTTGGTAAAACTAAGTGTATCATATTTGGGAATAAGTCCAGGAATTTAAGCAAAAAACTATTACTACATGATATTGAAATTGTAACAGATACAAAATTTCTTGGTGTTCATATTGATGATAGATTAAGCTGGAAAACACATTAACTATGTTAAAACTAAAATGTCAAAAGCCATTGCAATTCTGCACAAAGCTCAGGACTTCCTCACCCAACATGCATTGACCACTTTATGTCATGCATTACTTGTTCCATATATGACATATTGTGTCGAGGTTTGGGGAAATACATAGAGAACTAATACTAAACCAGTTTTTCTGTTGCAAAAGAAAGCTATAAGAATTGTCAGTAATAAACCATATCGAGAGCCAACAAATATGTCATTTGCTTGTCTGCAAATTTTAAAATTCTGGGACTTGGTTGATTATATTATAATACAGATTATGTATAAAGTTAAAAATAAGCTTTTGCCTCTACATGTCCAGAATCTGTTTAAAATGAGAGACTCCAGCTACAGTTTGAGAGGAACATTATTATTTGAGAAATTGAAGATCCGTACTACTGTTAAAAGTCATTGTGTTTCCGTCAGGGGTGTTAATATTTGGAATAACTGTCCTGATAATATTAAAATACTTGGTACACTGGTTGGTTTTAAAAGGCTTTACAAAAAGAACATATTTACCCATTATAGGTTGAAGGATTAGGTTTACCATTTTGTCACTGTTCACTTACTTGTTTGGTTGTGTTTTGAAATTTTGTGATTAAGTTAAATTGTTTATGCACTTTTTTTTTCCTTTTTCTTTTCTCTCTTTTCTTGTACAGCTATTATGACCATATGTGTAGGTATAGGTATATATATATATATATATATATATATATGCATTCTTTATTTTTAAAGGTATAAGGGGAGGGTGCTTATAAGCTTTGCTTTGCCTTCACCCTTTCGGCCACACGGGTTTTTCGTACGTTGTTTCTTTTATGTTTTGTTATTGCCTTTATTGTTGCTCAGCTGTGTGCCGGATAAATAAATAAATTCAATTCAATGGGCACCGGCCATGTTTAAACTTCACCTCAGCTTAAGGCTTAAACACAGTTAATGCTACGTCTCCTGTAACACGCATAATCACGCTACCTGGGTTTGGTCAGTGTTTGGTAGCAAAAACGAGAGCGAGGCTCAGAGTTCAAACATGCACCATCATGATGCGCATTTGGGTTATTGATTTCCTGGAGCCATTTAGCATGTTAGCATGCATTATGTGTTCATGTGGTGCTCAATGTGGCCACAGGCTGAGCAATTAGGGTTCAGTAACATCTTGCTGCAAACAGGGTCGATCCCTCCAATTTGTGGTTACATGTCAAGTCGGAAGGAAAGAGCCTCAAAAATCCATAAAGCACCGGGACTTCCTCCTTCACAGACAAATCCTGGTTCCTTTCTTGCAGATGCATGATTTGTGAAAATTATTAATCAAGTGCTCCACAAAGTAAACATCAGACAGGAATAAAAACTGTTAGTTGCAGCCTTGAAACTCAGACAGACAGTCAGGCGGGTTGTTGTCTTACCATATGGTTCTGCTGAGACTGAGTGGCGCCGTACATCGTGATGCCATTAGTCGGTGGGGTCATCTGCGGTGTGTCCGACTGAATGTAACCGCGTCTGTCAATAAGACTAGGCAGAGACACGAGAAAATAAAGGTAGCAGGTTATAGTAGTCAACAAACAACTCATTTATGATGTGCAACAAAACAAAGATGGAGAGTTCGAAAAGCAGAGATTTACGTGCGTGCGCACACACACACACAAAAACACACACACGACTGAAAACTGCAGCCAGTCAATATCTGCAGGAGAGAATTAACACAATGACAGTGTCTGTAACACTGTGAAAAAAGGACAATGCTGCTGTGGAAGTGGGTTTGTGTGGGGAATCATGTGCATCTTGACCCACTCACACACAGATACAGACCTAAAAAAACAGAACCTGATTCAGAAACAAACAGCTGACACTTCTAGCATGGTTGCTCCTGCAGGATTCTGACACACCCGGCTGGGCACCAACCTGAGCGCGTGGCTGCAGCCATAACAACGATTTGCAGCAAACATTTAAGGCACTCATGATTGAGAAGAGTTAGTGCTAGAAGGCTGGTCACACCGCGGCTTCATGCAGGTCTCCCAAATTGTTACTGTCAGTGAGAAGCCAAGTATCCATCAAGCATGGTTAGATCGTAAGCAGAACAGAGCTCCAGGTGACCTGTATCCAGGCCAGGCTGTGACAAAGTCCTTCCAGATCACAAGATGTCTGGGGAGAGATTTTGGAGTCACAACATCACCGGACACTGTTCAGGGAATCTGTCCGATGTCTCTGCAAGAAAACGAAGTTCCACATCTTTGGGGTCCTGGTGCTGTTCACTAACCAGTGACCTACGTTAACACCTGGATGTTTTTAGTCCCAAGTTTCTCTCTAGAGTCCTTGGTCAACATTGGAAAGACTTTGTGTCAATCAAACTTTAACAAGGAATCTCAGATGAAGAGTAGCACCTGAAGTGCCAGAGGGGATTGACCTAGTTGAGCTTGACTCAGAAAAAGTAGGGCATGGTTGTCCATCTTTTGTATTCTGACCATCATTTCGCAATCCTGCACCCAGTGAGTCAAAACTTCCCACATTCTCGAGAAATGTTGGTTTCTCAGAATGCGAAAGATGGAGAACCAGGCCCAATTACCAAGGACAGGCTCAAAACCTCTCAATCATATGAGGGAATGCCAGCCAGCCCAGAGCATGATCCAACACACAAGTGCCTCAGTGCTGAGGACTTCAGCTACAGGAAACGTCCTGGGTGCTTGCCAACTGGGACAGATGTGCTTCTTGACCAAACCTGCTGTGGAGGCAACTGGTTAAGGAAGGGTGCACAAACATCCCTCTCCCCAGCTTCATCCTTCATCCTCCACCATCTTTCAAGGGAATGCAAGTTATTCCCATGCAGGAATTGGAATCTTGTGGTTCAGACGTCATCTGTTCCTCTTATCATTATCAGTATGTTCTGCCAACATGTCTGCATTTCAATCTGTGTAGGCCTCCATTTCTCTCCACATGGAAAACTGATCGGGAATCGAGGACATCAATGGATAAAACCATCCCATTCCCATGGCAGATTGGGTAAACAATCCTTTTATACTGGGTTCTTCCCTAATGTGTATCCAGCAGACATCCCAATTCCCTGCTCAAACCACCTCAACTGACTTTTCAACACAAGGCAGCAGCAGTTCAACAGCGAGCTCATCCAGGATTTTAGAGATGAAAAGGAAATTCATTTTGACTGCTTGTTTCCATGACACCAGTCTTCCTGTCTTTACCACTACTTCATGGCCACAGGGTAAGAAGAACATTAACACAACTTCACCCTGCAAGAAGGTTTCTAATATGAAGATCCGAAGCAACATCTGTTTTCCTGCAGCTGTCGTTCCATATGAACATTTTTTCCTCTCATTTCTCATCAGGACTGCTGATCTAATTCTCCCGCCTATTTGACACGCTGTAAAGGTTTGTCTTGTAACCAACTGCAAACAGAACAATATTCTGCCCTCGGGCAGAGCAGGACTTTATAAAAGCGGACTGTGTGATGAAGCTATCTGATAACACTTCTATTTTTAAAAAAGTTTGCTGCTGCTGCTGCCTGAAGGATCAACTCCATCAACGTCCTGAAAATTAACATTCTGGGTTAAAGTTCAAAGCTGGATTGTTTGCCTGAAGCATCTCACAGTTTTATGGTTTTTCCACTTTTTTTTTTAAACCACTATTGCGATGTGTGATGGTGACCATGAATAACTGAGATAAAGATTTATCTGACAGAGAAGGTTTAACTTTATTCACTTCTCGCGGTGATGTTAAACGATGACCCGCTCGCCCTGTTTCACAGAAAGTCTGTTGACGCCGTGTTCCAGTGTGAGTGAACTGCGCTCAGCTGGAACCGCTGTTAAAAATCACAGATAACCTACAGCAGAGGGTTCAGAGTAATGAACCCTCAAACAGAGAAACAATCAGGCCGACAAGTGAAGACTGTATCCGCCAAGGAACTGCTCGAGGCAAAGCAAGTGTACACACACGCACACACAAAAGCCTGCGCCCAGATGGCAGCCACCTGTGTAGCCACCACTACTTTGTGATCATGAAGCACAGTGTCACATTTGATGAACTTTATGCCAGGATGAACTTCACTTTGATGTCAATTAACCCAACTGGTGGAGCACAAGAAGGAAAAGAGTTAAGCAGAGTATCAGAAGTAAGTCAAATGATTTTTTTTTTATGATAAACAAGAGGTTAAACTACAATAAAATGAATACTGTATTTTTTAATTAGGAGGCTCTGATAAAGCAAATTACCTCAATTCATTCATGTGGTCAGTGTTCCTCAGCAGAATTCCCAGCACACAGGTGTCTCTTCACTGCTGAGAATCCCTGTGATGAGCCTTATACACAACACAGAATGGGCTCCATTCTGGTTTATGCACCAGATTTGAACCTTTAATTTTGATTACATCCCAGAAAACAATTGTATCGCTCAAAACGGGTGGAAATGTGAACTGATTCAAGAATCTGTTCCGTGTTGGGACAAAGGCCAACAAGTGGACAAGGACAAGGAGACACTCACAGAAATGGAGGGTTACATTCTGGAGAGAAGGATGGACTAAAGATCTACCCGGATGGTTACCAGTCAGGACACAGCACAGTACCACGATGGAGTCTCAACACTTAAGTGACCTTAGAGCTGGTGTTAAATCATCTGGGAGCAATGTGGTTGCAGCACTCCTACTTGCGAATGGCCTGAGGACCATTAATGACCAACATTATGAGGGCTGATACAGCTGGACCACTGACAGACTACCACACTTTCTGCGATCGAGAGACAAGATTTACAACTTGAAAAGGCGCCGTGTTGATGTGCTAAACTGCCCCCTGTGTGCAAAGCAAAATGCAAAGTTAAAGGCTGACAGACAGTCGTGACATCTTGACAATGTGAGTGTTGTATCAGGTACAGCAGCAGATAAGAACAGACAGCGACTCCGGCATGTAAACACAAATCCTTCACTGCTAACCAAAGAGACAACAAGTCCACAAGTCAGATAAATAAACTAAAACAGCAGCAGTAACCTAAAGAAATGAGTCAACGGCGGCCGCAGAAACCAAGAGGGGCGGCTGTGCAACCCAAACTGAGTCAGGTGGACACGAGCAGCGACAGTGTGCGGGAGTCACGTGACCAGCACATGTGTAAAATGTAATAAAACAAACCAACTCTGATCATAAATTTGGCTAAAACAGAAAAAGAAAAATCCTGAAAATGGGCTTTCTGCTTGATGTATCTCAGTACCTACGTACAAGAAAAAAAAGGCTTCAGGCAGGTTTATTTCAAAGCAGCTCCCCACACATCAAAAAGCTTTAACAAGCTCACAGATAAAACAATCACAGACGCACACTGACCCACAACGGTGATGGTGGGGAAAAAACACATTTTCTTCCTGTGCTTTCGAGATATCTCTGAGTTTACTTTCTGCAGATGAGCCTCTGGAGTGCACAGTGATGTGTAGCATACCTGGGGGGCAGAGGCCCACACAGCGCTGCACAGCAGTTGGTAAATATGTTTCCATGGCTGTAGGGGTTATAATTGTCCTTCCCTCTTTTCGACGACCACGAGCCTTTTATCTGGAGAATACACGACACCATTCACAGCTTCAGTGGAAAAGATAAATATCTGCAGCGGCTGAGCAAAGAGTCCTCTGTAACAGATATTATGTCTGTGCAGGACGCCGACAACCTTTACAGGGATCAAACGCGGTTCTATCCCCTCTGCACGGTGACTCGCGAACCTCTGTGGTGAAAGATATGGCTTTTATAATCTAGGACGTGAAGTGATAACTGCAAGCTGAAAGCAGAGACACTGAAAAGAGCATAAAAGCCTCTGCTGAGCGCCGAGCACCATTTAACATTTGAGCATTTTCTGTGTTTTTGAGAGGATAAATGCAGAAAAACAATGTTTCTCACATTTTCACTGAATGCTGATTTTAGAAAAATAATGCCAGTTTAGAAGATAGCAGGGATGGCAGCCAAGTGGTTAGTACAATTGGGTTCAGTGCGGAAGACCTCTGCCACGTTTCTCTATGTAATGTGGAGTTGCGCCAGGAAGGGCATCCGGCGTAAAACTTGTGCCAATTCAACATGCAGATCTGCTTTAAATCTGCGGTGGTAGCCGAAGGGACTTACTTTAGTGTCAGTTTAAATATATTCTATAACTTTATCAAGTGGGACAGTTCTCCATCTCTCATATACATACATACATACATACACACATACATACATACATACACACACACACACACACACACACACACACACACACACACACACACACACACACACACACACACACACACACACACACACACACACACACACACACACACACACACACACACACACATACACACACATACACATACATACATACATACACATACATACATACATACACACACATACATACATACACATACATACACATACATACATACATACACATACATACATACATACATACACATACATATATATACACATATATATACATAAGTGGAATTCTTCCATGTCCCCCGCTTTCATCAAGTTTTACTGATACACAAAAGCACACACACATAACTAAAGTGCATGTGTATAAGTTGCCTGTGACAACATTTTAACCGTGACCTACTGTATTTTTAACAAGGTCACAAGGGTCACAGAATGCTACATGGGAACACGTCCAAGATATCGGTTCAGAGAGCATGTGAGCAATCTGTGACCTCTGACCTAGTTAAAATTAGGTCACAGTGAAAACACGTCCAAGATTTGGATCCAGAGAGCACACCTCACACGACAGTCTCAGATGATAAGTAGCTTCATATGGACATATGCTTTAATTTAAAGGAGCTGATTTACACAAATGACAGGTTCTTTTACAATAAAGTTATTACAAGTTCTGAAGAAAACACTCCTGCAGTGAAATCTCTGCTGTCTTTCAAGAGGTTTTCAGCTTCTGTACACACAGACTGGACATCAATAAAATGTCAACATTCTTGCTAAACAGCCGCCAGAGTAAATAAGCCCAACAAAAAGAACTCAAAGAAGATTCACATGTTCATACTCACATCTTCGTTGGTGGTCTGGTTGGAGCTGATCAGGTACGTATGGAAGCCTGAGAGACCCACAATGGACCAGACGGAGAAGAAACACACCACCACCTCCAGCACAGTGGCACAAGTCAAGGAAGAACCGACTCCATCAGCTAGAACTTCATCTGTGCTTCGATTAAATCAAATGGGCAACAACATGAGAGCTGACAGCTAACACACTCAGTTATAGCCTCAGGTCTGTCTGCGTCCTGCCCATACGTCTGTTCCACATAAATCACAGACCACAGTGCCAACTAACAACACACACTGTGGGGAATGACAGCAGGGACCCAACGTCCGAGAAGGACAGAATAAATCATTAAAAACACTCCAATGTCTACTTATTACCCTCTATCACCAAAACCCACAGCTTCTAACAAACACAAACACACACACACCTATAATAAAAAAAGTAACAATGCTAAAATACCCTCGGCAGTATGAACATTGTGTTCTTATAATTAGCAGCTGTTTAATTATTAAGCCCCTGTTGTCTTACAATTTGTACATGAAAATTCAGTAATGTATGTCTTCTAAAATACATTCCAATTCTAAGGTAGAGCTCTACTAGTGTATACTAAAGAATATCTAAATATCTAAAAAAAAAAAAAAGTAGAGTAGAGCCACTTAGATGCCTGGTCTTGAGAACCAGGGATGGTAGGTTTATGTTCAATAAAGCCCCTCTATCAATCAAAAATAATATTTACATTTTAACGGTGTCTGCAGGAGGCCTTGCGTGTGTGTTTGTGTGTTTACGCGAGCTTCTGACAAGAGCGGAAGTTGTGCAAATCAAAGAATATTTGTAACTCACCCTCTGTGCATTCAGTTATTCAAAACATAATGAAGATCCGCCTAAAATATAACATTTATACCTGCGATCTATTTTTGGCAATGAAACTATGTACACTTGCAAATAAAATCAGGTTTTATGGTACATTTGTCATAAATAATGGAGGGGGGGGGGGGCAAACACTGTATTATCAAAATTCCACAGCGTCTAAAAGTGTCACAGTACTATACATGATCAAAACAATGAATAAACAGACCGACTTAAATGAATTTTATGAATAAAAGAAAACTGTAAATCAATACAAAATTTCTAAAATAGATTAATAACCATTTAATTAAAAAAAAAAAAATAAAGATTTAAAACAAGAACCAAGATGTAAAGAATGTTTCCACACAAAAGTAGATTTTTACAAATTAATGGATGAAGCTCAACAAAAAGATCTAAAAAGATCCTTCTTTGCAATAAATTCTATCACAGGAAAAATACACCAAGAAATGAAGCTACGACAGCGTAAAACAACAACAACAACAACAACACACACACACACACCAACTTCCAAACCAAGTACAGAAATGTAACCGGAAGCAAAATATTTTATTTCTAAAATATAATTAAAAAAAAAAAAAAAAAATTTAAAAGTGCTTCACAGGAATAGAAAAAAAATTATCCCAGATCCTCACGCCTCTTTCTTCTCCATATTAATCTACTGTACTGCTTCTTTTCTTTCTTCTCAATCTGCCGTCCTTCACAAGGACAAAACATGCCGTCATTCACCGTGCACAAAGAAGTGCCACGATACTATCAAATCCAAATCCTCTTCATTAAAGACCCCGAGGGCACGAGCAGTTATCAGCTCGGCCCGACACACACTTCTCCAACGCGGGAATGGTTATCCCACTCATCACCGGAAAGGGAGAGACGCAGAGAGAGCGAGAGACACACACACACACAAACATGTACACAATCACATGAAGGTCATGTAGAATAGGTGTTAAATTTCACAGTAAGGATATCTAGCAGGGCTATCTTTCAGCGTGTTGAGGAACCCACTTCGATGAGAGCCTGTAAACAGACAACATTCATTAGAACCACGTACATTTCAGGTCATCACAACATGAAGCCTGTGAGTCAAACCAACACTAATAATCTGGTCTGAAAGGTGAACATTTTAATAAATATATGAAACCTTCACACGGTGGCAGCTACACCAAGCCAGGGATCAACGAAGCATTAC
Organism: Thalassophryne amazonica; assembly: GCF_902500255.1. Taxonomy (NCBI): domain Eukaryota; kingdom Metazoa; phylum Chordata; class Actinopteri; order Batrachoidiformes; family Batrachoididae; genus Thalassophryne; species Thalassophryne amazonica. Next base: position 55,626,332 of record NC_047121.1, on the reverse strand, counting down.
ACAGGGATCAATATTTAAAAGTGCTTCATGCATTAATTAGTCCCCCCAATAATACAGGGACCTTCAGTCTGCACATGGATCAAAAATTGAACTTGTTCCTATATATAAATAACATACTGACAGGATTTTAAAAAGGTCAACATCGACAGATCCAATGACAGACCTAAAAAAAAAAAAAAAAAAAAAAAAAAAAAAATCAAAGCATGGATTTTTTTTTTTAATAAACATTGAATCGTGAAAGTCACAATGATTGAACTGTTCCTGCCAGGTCACACTGTCCTGCATACTCAGCTCAGAGAGCCAAAACACACCACAGGTGCATTAGCATACAAGCTAATGCCAGGCGGACCAACACTAGGCTAAAGTGATCCAAACGCAACAGTCACATATGACTCTTTTTCATCAAAACCACAAAACTGGATTTAACATAAGGACAGTGATTGGCACCGGCTCCGAGGACGCTGGACGTCTGTGACGTCTTTCCAGGCCAATGGAAGGCGTGTCGATCTGTCGGAGAATATTCTGGCAGCTTGTCAGGGTTGATTTTTCTTTACCTGAATGGACACGGGGACGCCAACAGGCTACCGCCTGGTCCCAGCTGGAAAGATGGGAAGCAGCCAGATAGCAGCAGCGTTTCACGCCGCCCACTTACAACCTGCTGTCTGAAAACACAGCCAGGAGGCGCATGTGTCTGCGCCACACTCCACGCCAGTTACTTACTTAAAATGATGTGTGTGATGACGAAGGCGAAGATGAAGATGGTGAGGAAGGACAGGGAGAGTATGAACATATAGAAGAAACGGTAGTTCCTTCTTCCCACGCAGTTCCCCACCCAGGGACAGTGGTGGTCGAAACGCTCTGCATGGAGACAGTGAAAACGGAAAAACGTAGATTACAAGAGGCTCATCTCTCAGGGTTAAAGGGCACATCACTGCTCCCCTACAAAAATCCCTGTTTTATCACAGGGACACATCTTTCTAAAACATCGCCTTTTTCCTCATAAGCTCTCATGACCACAGATTCCACAGATCTGTCAGACCAACCTCAGAGTTTATTAAAACTATGTGTAAGAGGTAAATAATTAGACTCACTGTACCCTCTGTAAAGCCGAAGTGTAGCGACAACATGGCAGATACCGCTCCCATCTGTAGGTCGCACAGTAGCTATGAGAGTTAGCCTGCAACCAACAGTGATAGCTAATCCAAATACCATATTCACAGTTATCTTAAGTACAACTTACAATTTACTGTCGTTCCACACGCGCAGCAACACAGAGTGCCACATGTGCAGCATTACAGAGTGCCAGAATTACTGCTCAACTTCCAGGACAGAGACTCACATCAAATAAACTGCTTTTCTGAATTTAATTCCTTTCAGTCTCTTTAAATGGAGCTTTTTGCTTTATTTGCTTTGCACAGAGTTTGTTACGCTGCTTAATAACTTATTTCTGCAGCTGTTTAGAAGAAACAGCTCTATTCAAGGTCACTGTCCCTGTTCATATCAACTCTGTCACAGCTTTCAAAGACTAAAACCCTAGTGATCTGACTTAAATGTCATTTCCTTTTTTTCTTGGGGGGTGGGGGTGTCAAAGTTGTGGAACATTTACTTTTGATTGACACTGTTACTGTCAGTACTGCAGGCTGCCTCAAAGCCTGGACATGACTCATTATCATGTCTTTGAGCTTCCATCAAACTGACTCAAAGACACATTTGGTCTTTAGACATCTTGTTAATCAGTTTGTTCCAAAAGTAACGTAACTGTTAGCAAAGTTTCTCTGAATCCTCAGTCCTCATTAAGGAAACATTGCATGGAGGAGTCCAGACCACTGGTGCTGTGCTTCTTCCACCATCCTGGACATATACGAGTAATTAAAGATTTCTAAACCCTCACAGATACGCCTGGTTACAACAACGTTGATTTTGTGAAACAGAACAGCAACTGTTGTTTAAAACAGAGGAACGCCAGGCATGTGAGTGTCTATTCAGCAGTGATAAACTGCTAAAAAAAGAAAAATCTGACTGCATTCTTTGCAAATCAACAGCTTCACATAGATGAAGCTAAACCTTTCAGATGCTAATTAGGAAACAGTGTATTATTAGCGAAACATGTGAGCAGCTGCAGAGTTTCTCTGATTGTAAGCATGGAGGCTGCGGCGTACAGAAGCACTCCAAACACCACAACGCTACGTACGTGTGAAAGCCAAATCCTCACACAGCTACTTAACTAATTAATCAGGGCGGGTCATTATTTGCTTCGTGGGGTGAAATGACCTGCTTTTGTCTGCAATAAAGCAATGCTGGGTTTAAATTGTGTCAGGAAGTGCAGACTCTGGTAAAATGGGATAACGGAGGACGGGGACTATTCACACAATATTCAAGAGACTAATAACTGTAATTCAGGCCCCGTCTAACACAGACACTCTGGGGGCCCTATCTTTTACAGCACAGTGCAAGTGTCATTGCTAGTTTAATTCATTTTCTAATGGTTATCCTTCCGGGACACAGTAGCAAACTATTGCTGGTTTCTCACGGACGTTCCCACATGAAGAGCAGTTTGACCACCAACTGACGTTCCTTCTGCTCAGTGCAGAGAGGACGGTAGTGGGAGGAGGAAATGCTGGGGAGGACTAAAGAGGAGCTTCTTCGTTGTTATTTTTGAGCCAGAGATACTGTTATGTTGTAGCAGGAAATAATTTATAGCACCGTGAAGCCACTAAACAGAAACGCTGCGCCCTACTTTGCACTCACATTATGCACCATGTGAAAAGCAAAAAATGGAATTGGACACACCTCAAATGCACATGCACTTTAGTGTTCCATATGTCATCAAGATAGGGCCCTCAATGTGTCCATTAAAAAAAAAAAGCCATATTAGACCGTAACATCATGAGAGCTGTTACTACTTTTGGTGGCTCCCCTCACTTGTTTGAGTAATCCATTACAAAGGAAACACACAACACCTGGATGCACAATTTACACAACATTATAGCTCAACAAAAAACAAACATGATGTGCAAAGGTGTCCACTTTATGAAAGCGCAACGTTAACATTAACACGGGACGTAGATCATCCCGTGATGCCATGTATAATTGTTAAGTTGCATCCTACTTATCGCACTTCCCTACAATAATATGACATTTTTAAAAACTTGAATCCAGATATGTTTAATCTAGATGAGAGCACCGATGTGTGGCCGGTCTCTCGTTCCTGATATGACATGCAAATTATAGACGTACACACACACAGAGTGGCACAGTGGAGCCTGACACCACCAGGTGAATGTCCACAAAATCATTTCAGGTACTGGAAACCCAGCATAATAAAGATCAGGTCATCCCAAAGCAAATAACTCAATCTTCTTATCTATAGACTCTTGTTTTGAGATATTTTTGTTGTAACACTATTTATTTGTTTATATGTTCTCAAAGAACAGAATCTAAAGGAGGATGGTATAGTTTGGGAAAAGAAGCCCAGCACCACATTGAAACCTGGTGTAGCAGACTGAACGGTCCCCCCTAAAAAATTGGTCTGCCCTGCCTCCACTGTACGAGTTATTTCAGACCACAGCACCTCATCTGAGATGGAGTCTCTTCACCCAACGCAATCAAATGGATTAATGGGATTATTAACCATCACATGAAAATTCAGTAAGGTATATCTTATATAGTATATTCCAATTCTAGGGTGGAACTATGCTAGTATATAAAGGTATATCTAAATATCTAAAAGGGAGAGTAAAATAGGAGAGTAGAAAAGAGTAGAGGTTTTACATGACAAAGTAAAATCTCTTAAATCATTCTCAAGTCAGTTTTAAGCAGAAACGAGGCAATAATCGGTGATGCTTCAAAATGACGGAGGTACAGTGAACGCAGCACCAGCAGCCCGTCTGGCTGCTGCGCTCTGATTGCTGCATCCCTCTTTTATGATGAAATAATGCTGAATTTATGTAGAAATGACTGTTGTACAAAAGCTTCACATATCTGTCGCTGAGATAGATGATGACCGGAGGCAGTTTGAAGCAGAAATGAGGTGATAATCAGTGAACCGCAGCTGATGACACATGCGCAGTGAAGGCAGGGGGGACCAATTTTTAGTGGCGGGCCATTTGGTCTGCGACACCGGTCCACATACATTTAAACGCAAACAGACAGTCTTTGCAGGATGCATATATAAAACTGTGTGAGTGTCTTCCACTGCTGCTCAGGAAGTATCACTGAATCAGAAGTGACTGCACCGTATTTGTCTCCTTCCAGCCCACTTGGGACGCCCTGTCCATTCCTGCTGCTAACTTATTTAAGAGACTCTTAGTGTCCTTAGCGTTTAGAGCAGCAGAGGTAGAGACACAGACGGTGACACAGACAATCCAGAGATTACACACGAGGCAATTAATACAGCAGGGCCAGGTTAAGGTGATGCAAATATATCAGCCGCTAACGCTGAAGTCCATATTAATGAGAAATACAGTAACAAAAAAAAAAAAAAAAGTTTAAGCATTTATCCCACTTCAGCACAGCTTTAGTGAAACAGCAAATAAACAAGTTGAACAGTGTGACACTATATTCTAAATTCTAGCAAAAACATGAGCTAAACGACACATTAACTTTTGTTTTTTTTCATTATTATTATTACTTAACGTACCCACACAATTGTCACAGAGGCTGCAGTGGGAGGCCCGTGGTGGCCTGAAGATTTTACAGGTGAAACAGTACTTCAATTTGACCGTTTGCCCGTTGATCAGCACCTCCTTCGTCCTGGGAGGAGGCCTGTAGCCCGTGCCACCGTTAGCCACATCTGCAAGAAAAGAGGAGAAAAAAAAGAACAACTCACACCTCATCAGTTTGTCAGTGTAAAGTTTTAAGTGGAAAGTTGTGCAGAAAACACAGTTTAGGGGTGTAACAATATCATGATCTTCTTATAACAGAGCCTTGAAATGAGTGTCGTCATACTGTGATACCTTTAAAATCAAATACTCCACAAAATGCAGGCGTTACTGGAGAACAGCACAAATAAAAGTTCTAAAAACATGCAAACAAGAAACATCATGGTCACAATCATCTGATTCTTTAATGTTAATCCTTTATTCCCGCATGCTTAGGGATGGTATAGTCACTGTGTCATATTGTGTATTGTCACACTCTGAACACAGCGATGGATAACTGACAGGACAAATCTAACAGTTCCTACATTAATACAATACTAAAACCGAGAGAGCTCCATGAGCATTCATTACTGTTCATCCCGTAGCCAAAGACCAACAGCCTGGAGAGTCAGATTTCCATCTGTACAAAACCAAAATGCGCCGCTTCAACAGTGTCACGATTTCTTATTTTTGTATAATTAGCACGTGGGCAACACATTGTGCAATTTCAAATGAATTTAATCTGTTCGAGGCTATAATTATCTTTTCAATATTCTATTAATCTGCTGATTATTTGATTGTATTTGTTTTGTTTTTTTATTATTTAACATTAACAGAACCTAAAAAGACAATAAACTTCTTTTGACTGAACAATTAAAAATGCAATGTATTTCCAATTAAATTCAGACAGCTTTAAAACATTTTACAACAGTGAACCACTGATTTATACTTTTTTTTTTTTTTAAATCAATAGTGGGTTTTGATCTTCTTTACAATAAAGCGCCTTAAAAACACCAGCAGGTTGTTGTAAACCAGGTGAAATCCAAAATGTTGAAATATCAACACCAGCATCAGCAGCAGTAATGAGAATAAACATGTATAGAATAGAATCGAATCGAATAGAATAATTCTTTATTGTCCACCGATGTGGAAAATTGTCTTTGGCTCACCAGCACAAAAAAGACAACACTAAAATACAAACAGTCATACAAACACATGAATAAAACAAAGATAAGATACATAAAATACATAGAAGTAAAGGAAGAAGTAGAATAAGACCTAGCAAGATAAATAAAACAGAAGTACAGCAGTTCAGGTTTTTTTTTTTTTTTTTTTTTTTTTTTTTTGTGGAGTGGTCACTTTTTTTAGTTCATTATGGTGATGGCATTTGGTATAAAATATTTTTTAAAAGAACCTTTGGCCAGAGGAGCTCTGTAGCACCTCCCAGACTTCAAGAGCTCAAACTGACAGGACAGAGAATGAAAGCTGTCTGCCAGGACTCTCTGAGCTTTCCTCCTTATCCTGTCAGTGTAAATGTGGGCCAGAGTCTTCTGGGATTTTCCCACAATTTTCCCCGCCATTTTTACAATTGTATTTACTTTGTCCTTACATTTACAACTCAAGTGACCAAACCAAACACAAAGATGAAATGTTAAAATACTTTCAATATGTGCAGAATACACAAGCTTTAAAATCTGCAGATTAACACCAAGACAACTCAGTCTTCTAAGAATAAAATCAGTGTTTTCAGAGAAGCTCAAGTGACTGTCAAGAACTGTACCGAGATATTTAAAAGTTTCCACCATTTCAACAAGCTGGCCATCGAGTGAAACTGGCTGCACTGTCAGTTCTTGCTTTGTGTGAAAAACAAGCTCCTTTGTTTTAGACACACTGATTTCCAGCTGGCTGTCGAGACACCAAGCTTCAAGAGCCTTAGTGTGGGCAAGATAGTAGGCTTCGCCAGAGGAGTCACATTTCTGTAGCAGGCCGACTAGGGCCATGTCATCCGCGTATTTAATCAGTTTAAAATTTGTGTCATTAACTGCAAATTCGTTTGTAAAAAGAGAGAAGAGCAGAGGTGAAAGAACGCTACCCTGTGGGCAGCCAATGCTTATGATGAGCTCTCCTGACAGAATGTTGTTAGCACAAACCCTTTGAGGGCGACAAGACAGAAAGTCTCTGATCCAGAGCATCAGGCCCTTTTCAACATTTAAATCAGCCAGCCTTTTCAGAAGAATATGTAATTTCATAGAGTTAAAAGCTGCACTGAAGTCTACAAACAAAACCCGAGCATATGCTTTAGCAAGTGAAAGCTGCTTTGAGATCATGTCCAGCAAGATCAATACGGCATCATCAGTACCTCTGTCCCTCTTATAGGCAAACTGCAGAGGGTCTAGTTCACTGACCACTGTGGTGGTCAGGACGTCAACTAAAACTCTCTCCATAGTTTTACATAATATGGAGAATTTCCAGTATCCAAATTAAACCCAGTCACCATGTCTGAGGCCATTGTAAGGAAAATTTCAATCACAAATCAGAAAAAGTTGGGATGATTGTTGGGGCGGGAGAGGACCAACCACCCAACAACAACACAAAAAACAATAGTGATTCTTACATTTATTTTGACTTTATACTTAATTATTTCATTGTAGACAGAATGAACTATTGATTTTTATTTTCTGGTCAACATCAGTATAGGAATGGCTGTATATTAAAAAATATACAGCCATTCCAATATTTAGCTGGTCTGCTCTGTGTCAGTCTGATCCCGTCAGATCTCAGCAGAGCAGGATCTGGTTAGTCCTTGGATGGGAGACCTCTTTGGAACACCAGCGGCTGTGTGTGCTTCTCCTGGTAAAAACTGGAGTTGCATCAGGAAGGGAATCCGGTGTAAAACTTGTGCCAATTACCAATGCGGATCTGTCTGTATCCGCTGTGGCGACCCCGAACAGAACCAGGAGCAGCCAAATGAACAACAGCAGCCATTCCTATATTTCAGTCCTGCAACACATTCCAAACAAACAATGGGACACTAAAGCATTTCTCACTTTGTAATGTTGCTGTTTTCAAAACATTTTGGTATCATGGACCCCAAAACATGAAGCTTTTCAGGCGTTATTTTGTCCCATTCTGACTGCAAAAACGGCTTCAGTTGTGCAACAGCACGGGGTCGTTGTATTGTTCGTTTCAAGACTCTCCACACATTCTTCACTGGGAACAGGTCAGGACAACTGCATTCTCTGGCTAAAATTACAACCCACTCCAGGTAACACAAATAATAGCTTGGAAGTGAACATGGATGTAACACCATCCTCCTACAGCGACGAGAAAGAAAAAAGGATTGAAGCCAAGCGTGCTGACTCACGGTGGAGTGAGACGGCAGAGACGACGGGATAAACACTGAGGCTCAGAGAAACGACAGTGATTTTCACAACAGAAAACGGTAGAGTTACTGTTCAGCTCACTCTGAGCAGGCAGGTAATGGTGTCTGCGTGTGTAGCTATTTTAGAGGAGCAGAGGTACGCCTGCTAACAGAGGCATTTGTAACGGCGGTGGAGGGTGTAATTTTGAGAACGAGGCTTGTGTGGGTGTTTGACATTTTCTACAGGAGTGCAGAAGAAATGTGGTGAATTGTGCTGTATTGAATTTGTACAGTGATCAACACACACACCTCTAAATGAGACTTCAATGTCAGCCAAAAAGTGCTCGGCTTGCTCAGTGAGATACAAAGAAAAAAATAATTTGCATTCTGTTGTGAACATGGAGAAAATTATACTGTGTGTAGTTTAAGTGCCATTACCATAATTTCTGGACTATAGCGCACACCTGAATATAAGCCACACCCACCAATTTTAAAAAGAAACTACACAAATAGGCTGCACCCGTCCATAAGCCGCAGGTCTCCACATTGTAACATGAGAAATTTACACAGAAAGATGTTAGAAAGATTTTTTAACTTTTAATTAAATACATACCGTAAATGCTTTTATTCTGATTAACACGTCATCCAGAGTGCACACCGTGTCACGCAGCGTCTCTGCTCTACATGGAGAACGGCGTAATTTAAATTTTTTTTTCTTTGTGGATCATGAGATAATGTCATCGCATGCAGCCAGGATCAGCTGGTGTCTGTGGTAAATGAGGCGCTGTGACTTTTCCAACTTGTGGCACAAAGATGAGACCCGGTGGGGGGGAGGGAGAGAGAAGACTCCGCTGACTGATCTAACGAAGGCGCAACTGTAGCGCAAAGTGCCAGAGGGACTTTTCTTCAATCTCGACAAGGAACTAAAGTATTTTCAGATGTCATTTTCTTCAGGACGTGTTGATGAATCCACTAAAACTAACAGGTAAGACTTTATATTTATTGTGTGTGTGAATTTATGCCGCATGAGGACCACAGCTTTCTGATGTATTTCGATTTATGAGAAAGCCTGTAAAAAAAAATCCAGAAATTAGCCGCATCATTGTTTAAGCCGCAGTGTTCAAAGTGTGTGAAAAAAGTAGTGGCTTATAGTCCGGAAATTACGGTGTCACACCAATGCTGCTTGTTTAGTGTTCATTTGATGAACTATATGGACAATATGGATGCACTCACGCAGTAAAATGTTCGAGTTTGCAATCTTTACAATGAACACATAAGGAAGGCAACGTGTTTGTTGGAGCCTATCACAATGTCCAAATTAAAGTGGCTTAAATATTTCAAGCACTTAAAACTTTGATTTTATACTCTTCGCCCAGATTTAATCTTGCTTAAACAACATATAATTAAGTCCATTTAAAAACACTTTAAGACATCTAAACAAGTCTGTTCCTATTATATAATTATAAAAATCAGTCCACACCAAACTAAATAATGAAAGATAACAGACATGTCATTTGATTCATGATTAATCCCTGAAGACAAATGTCAAATACTGACCCAGTCCAATTTGTCAAATTGAGGTCTTGATTCTTTGTTTGTTTAATAATCACCAAATCCAGAATGTCAGAGTGTATTTGTTCCAGTGGTTTAAGAAGAGAAAAACGTTGGCACCACTACACTCTCCATTTTCCAAACAAACCGAAGATTAGTCCATTTCCTAAATCAACAGTTATTACTACATAGCAACTAAATAAGCAGGTTTTAGTGGCACTGATTAATTACAAACTAGACTGGCCAGAAAAGAGGTTTCCAGCCTGTTCTTGGCTCACAACCTCACTTGAATATTTTTAGTGTTTCGTGAACACATCAGTACTGACGTTGCACTCCGATTCATATTCTCAACCGAGAACCTCAAACAACACGTGAAGACTAATAATGGTTCCCAGTCGCTGCCTTTACTGCACTGCTTTGGACTCAAGCCGGGGAGGTTAAAAGATCATCTACATGCAGCGCGTTCCGTGGTCAGGACTCAGTTATAGGTGAGTAAGACATTTATTTAAGCATTTATCTCAATCCCATTTGCATACCAAGTGACATACAGTGGGGTAAAAATGTATTTAGTCAGCCCCTGACTGTGCAAGTTCTCGTACTTAGAAAAATGAGAGAGGTCTATAATTTTCATCATAGGTACACTTCAACTATGAGAGACAAAATGAGAAAAAAAAAAATCCAGGAAATCACACTGTAGGATTTTTAAAGAATTTGTTAATTATGGTGGAAAATAAGTATTTGGTCACCCACAAACAAGCAAGATTTCTGGCTCTCACAGACCTGTAACTTCTTCTTTAAGAAGCTCTTCTGTCCTCCACCTGTTACCTGTATTAATGGCACCTGTTGGAACTCTTATTTGTATAAAACACACCTGTCCACAGCCTGAAACAGTCAGACTCCAAACTCAGAAAATGGAAGACATACAAGACCACTGATAATCTCCCTCCATCTGGGGCTCCACGCAAGATCTCATCCTGTGGGGTCAAAATGATCATCAGAACAGTGAGCAAAAATCCCAGAACTACACGGAGGGACCTGATGAATGACCTGCAGAGAGCTGGGACCAAACTAACAAAGGCTACACACTACGCAGAGAGGGACTCAAATCCTGCAGTGCCAGGCATGTCCCCTTGCTTAAGCCAGTACATGTCCAGGCCCGTCTGAAGTTTGCCAGAGAGCATATGGATGATCCAGAAGAGGACTGGGAGAATATCATGTGGTCAGATGAAACCAAAATAGAACTTTTTAGTAAAAACTCAACTCATCGTGGTTGGAGGAAGAAGAATACTGAGTTGCATCCCAAGAACACCATATCTACTGTGAAGCATGGGGGTGGAAACATCATGCTTTGGGGCTGTTCTTCTGCAAAGGGGACAGGACGACTGATCTGTGTTAAGGAAAGAATGAACGGGGCCATATATCGTGAGATTTTAAGCCAAAACCTCCTTCCATCAGTGAGAGCACTGAAGCTTAAGCTGGTTTTAAAACCAGTTTTAGTCATTTTGGAAATGTCTTTACACAGCTGTAAGTAAACTGTACATTGGTTTAAAATGCAGTTAAAGTCATTATATTTGCGACAGACTGACATTTGAGTGGGGGGGGGGGGGGGGGGGGGGGGGGTAAAATTTAAGACCAATGGTGACAGAATGAGTCATTTTAAGACCTATTTAGTTCATAAAAAAAAATATATATATTTTTTTAGCACAAGTCAAAGATTAAATGGTAAATAATAATAATAAAATAAACAACAGTTCTTAGTTTCTACTCTAGTAAAACGTACTGGGATCTAGCTGAAACTCTTCCACAAATAAAGACACTGAGACATCAAGTGACGTCTTCCGCTGGCTACACACATCATTCAACCAACGACAAAGCAGCTGTGCACGATGTGACCTCGAGTGGTTCGTAAAACCATGAGGTCAAAGTCAAGCAGGAAGTCACATCAGCCATTTACGTACGAGTGTGAGTGATGCTGAGACTGTGGCTGAGAAAGAAAGAGGCATTAAATCAGGTTTTATTCCATCAGGATGTCACACAGACGCACAGTATTTCACCGCGTCGAGGGCGCGAGGGGCTTTAACGCACACTGAAGCGTACAGAGACCTCGTCTCCGTGAGTGATGCTTTGAACAACATGTTATGTGTCAGCAGTTTTCTGTGTGCATCTATTTTATAAATGACATACTGGAGAAGCTTAAAGTCGGAAGCCATCTGCAATTAAGAACCAACAAAAACCTTCAAACTGTGAAGAGGAGTTTCCTCATGCAATGTACTCGGAAAGTGACAATTTGTGTGAACTTCCCTCCGAGTGGGACCACAATGGAGCTGAAATCAAAGTGTTCGGGTTTCTCTATTTAGGAATTGCAGCCATTTTTATACAAATGACGGCTTTTCTACAGTCAGCATGTGAACGCAGCTTCAGGGGACGGCGACACGGCACACAAAGAATCGGCTTTGTTTTCATTTCTGAATCCAACACATCAAAACCATAAAAATAATAAATATTCCATTTTTCAGAGTATAAGTCGCCTTTTTTTTAAACCACCTAATTCTGGAGCTGCTGTGACTTATACTCTAGTGAGACTTACATACAAAATAACAAATAGAAATCACATTTGTTATTAATAATAATAATAATAATAATATTTTTGTAGGACTTTCCTAGGAATCAAAGCACTAAACAAAAACTCCAATAATAAAAGAACAGATGGCAAGAATAAGCAGTACACTTAATGCACCAAAACCAAAAATTGAAGAACTGATAATCGGGGGAAGAGTCCGACTTTTACACCAGTGCAACCTGTACATGGGTTTTTCCTCTTCAAGAGGTTTTTTTTTTTTTAAAGAAAATACAGTAAGTGCTTCACCCAAAAAGCACAGGCAGGTCGACTCTTCCAGCAGTCAGAAAAAGCATAAAAGTGCATTTTCCACTTTCAAGTTTTATTTCTATTTTGGCCTTGAATGTGGCAGGAGCTCTAGATTTGAAAATTAATCATCATCATCATCTCAACTGCGTCCATAGTCTAGTCAACAGCTAGTGTGGATGATGGTAGATAGGAACCCGAACAAGCACAGGCACGCTGTATAATTCTCCACAGACTGGTTTGGGTCTGACACGCATTCACTTAAGTGATATCAGCCTGACAAACATATCAGCAGGAACACAAACAGATGCAGCATCCTGAGGAGAAAATTGCTTCTGTTTCTGACAAAACTACACAATCTTTCCTGACATTTTCAAACATCCCGGTGGTATTTCTGGGGCTGTAGATGTCAATACTGAACAGGAAGATGACATATTTACCCTCACGCTGAAGCCACTCAGAATAATCATGAGTTATTTTGTTTTATATAACGGCTGAGTGGATCCTTGTCATTTGTTTGGTGCTTTGTATGTCACATGACATGGATTATTCGTCCCATTTATGATGCATTGCATTTAGAGTGCAAATACATTCGTTCCATAAATAAATACATTCCATACATTTGGTACCATTGCACTCTGAGTGCACGCACACACAAAACAAATCCACTGCACTGTAAGCCACCTGGAGACAGTTAGCAGGACGTTAGAATGAAAAGTTGGAATAATTTGTGCCGTGATTTTTTTCGCTGCACTGAGGAAGTACACAGTCCCTTTTATTGGTAGTACGAGTTCACGCACACAATCACTATCGTTGTGGGAGTGAGCGCGCGCACACGCTGGACAATGATTTTATTGAGCTGACGGTGCTAGTTCTTGTAACACACACACAAAATCCACTCCGCTGTAAGCCATCTGGATGCATGAAGAGCTATTCAGATGAAAAGCTGACATGATTTTTGGCTGGACTGAGGAACTTCACACGCCTATTTAAAGTTCATGTTGGACTTTAGCAGCAGTGGAACACCAAAAAGTAAGTCCCCTTTACGTTGTTTATAAATGAATAAAATATCAAATGACAAGGATCTATTTTAGCCGTTATATAAAACAAATAATGAATGTTTTTACATTCTTTAAATGGAAAGAATATTTCATGAGGTGAAAGCTGGAACATACCATTCAACCCATTGAGCTTTCACCTCATGAAATATTTGTACCATTGAACTCAAAGATTCTTTTTTTGTAAACAAGTTGAAATTTTTTCATTTTATAGTTGTTTTGGATGATCACCACCATCTTCGTACTTCTTCTACAGTGACTGAGACAAATACTGCATCTCAGCACAGTGAGCCAAAAGGTGAGAAGTAATGTTCTACCAAATACTCTCGGCTGGACTTGGGTCCAGAAACTTAATATTCTCAAAGTTCTGATCAGCAGGGAACTATTGAGGGAAGCCAGTACAGTCTCTGAACAGACAAATACAACCTCTGCACTGACAGCACAGGCTGACTGTCTTGAGGATAAGAGACCCTGATATCTCACACTGAAGACTCAACAGGTCCTGTGTTGTTCAGACAACAGATCAACAGCCCGGGTGTTGAACTCAAGCCTTGTAGCACTTTGGCTTGAAAACAACAAGTATTCATGAGGATCCTGGTAAATCACAAACGTTCATGGGTTTGAAACCCTACCAGGACATTTCAGTTTTACCTCACACATGCACATACTGGGAATGTGTGTACAGTCAAAACGGACACAGTGTGCAACTGAAGAGTACACAATTACACCACAACATAGGGTCATTTACATCATTATGACTTCTGACAGAAAAGCCATATCATGTCTGTTTTGACAAATGAGAACATACAAAACCAAAATTGTATAAAAGCAAATACTTTCACTTTTTATTTGTGGAACTTTATGACAAAAATGGCTGTAATAACGATGTGGGTATTTGACAACAAAAACACCAGATGTGGGTCCTTTTGTGAGCAAAAGGGAAAGTATTTGAGAAAAGAGGAGGACCTACATCAACATACCACAAAAATCTCAGAATACAATATGACCCTCACCTGCATCCCCGACCCAGCCTCAAATGTGTGCAAGCTTTTATCAAGGTAAAGTATCCAGTAGGACGGTTGATCACGATCCATTCATCCATGTGTTCTTATTACACAGGGTTTCAGAGACTCTGCCTCCTAGTGGCCATAATCACAATCAAAATGCAGATGTTTATTTTCAGCTCTGAAATGCATTTTAATGACTTGTTCCAGATGGATTGAGAGCAGATGCGAGTGATGAAAGAGTTAGAACAAAAGAAACAGATGACTGTTTCGTTCATGGAACAAAAGATGGGCGGGAGCTTGAGATGGGGTTGGACGATCAAGCTAAAAGCTAACAGATGTGCTACTAATATCCTTCACGCCAAGTGGCTCACGCCACAGCTCTAACCAAACAGCTCTCCGCTGCAATGACTCTGAACAGAGGGACATGTGAAAGGAGGAAGGAGAAAATTTGAACGGAAACGAGATGAAGGATGTGTCAGCAGACATAAAAGTAGGAGAAAGAAGGTAAAAAAAAAAACCTCAGTCAAACTGCTACATTTGCTCTGTTCTCATAGACAGTGAAGCACAGTCTTGAAAATGGTGCTAATGTTTACTTCAGCTGATCTCAATAACAAACCAAAACGACAGATGATGGTGAAAACAAAACCAACTTGACAGGGGAGATAAATTTCCCAATGACATCAAAAGGAGGAGGAGAAGAAGAAGAAGAAGGAGAAGAAGAAGAAGAAATCAAATCAAAATCAAATCAATTTTATTTATATAGCGCCAAATCACAACAAACAGTTGCCCCAAGGCGCTTTATATTGTAAGGCAAGGCCATACAATAATTACGGAAAAACCCCAACGGTCAAAATGACCCCCTGTGAGCAAGCACTTGGCGACAGTGGGAAGGAAAAACTCCCTTTTAACAGGAAGAAACCTCCAGCAGAACCAGGCTCAGGGAGGGGCAGTCTTCTGCTGGGACTGGTTGGGGCTGAGGGGAGAGAATCAGGAAAAAGACATGCTGTGGAAGAGCAGAGATCAATCACTAATGATTAAATGCAGAGTGGTGCATACAGAGCAAAAAGAGAAAGAAACACTCAGTGCATCATGGGAACCCCCCAGCAGTCTACGTCTATAGCAGCATAACTAAGGGATGGTTCAGGGTCACCTGATCCAGCCCTAACTATAAGCTTTAGCAAAAAGGAAGGTTTTAAGCCTAATCTTAAAAGTAGAGAGGGTGTCTGTCTCCCTGATCTGAATTGGGAGCTGGTTCCACAGGAGAGGAGCCTGAAAGCTGAAGGCTCTGCCTCTCATTCTACTCTTACAAACCCTAGGAACTACAAGTAAGCCTGCAGTCTGAGAGCGAAGTGCTCTATTGGGGTGATATGGTACTATGAGGTCCCTAAGATAAGATTGGACCTGATTATTCAAAACCTTATAAGTAAGAAGAAGAATTTTAAATTCTATTCTAGAATTAACAGGAAGCCAATGAAGAGAGGCCAATATGGGTGAGATATGCTCTCTCCTTCTAGTCCCTGTCAGTACTCTAGCTGCAGCATTTTGAATTAACTGAAGGCTTTTCAGGGAACTTTTAGGACAACCTGATAATAATGAATTACAATAGTCCAGCCTAGAGGAAATAAATGCATGAATTAGTTTTTCAGCATCACTCTGAGACAAGACCTTTCTGATTTTAGAGATATTGCGCAAATGCAAAAAAGCAGTCCTACATATTTGTTTAATATGCGCATTGAATGACATATCCTGATCAAAAATGACTCCAAGATTTCTCACAGTATTACTAGAGGTCAGGGTAATGCCATCCAGAGTAAGGATCCGGTTAGACACCATGTTTCTAAGATTTGTGGGGCCAAGTACAATAACTTCAGTTTTATCTGAGTTTAAAAGCAGGAAATTAGAGGTCATCCATGTCTTTATGTCTGTAAGACAATCCTGCAGTGTAGCTAATTGGTGTGTGTCCTCTGGCTTCATGGATAGATAAAGCTGGGTATCATCTGCGTAACAATGAAAATTTAAGCAATCCTGTCTAATAATACTGCCTAAGGGAAACATGTATAAAGTGAATAAAACTGGTCCTAGCACAGAACCTTGTGGAACTCCATAATTAACCTTAGTCTGTGAAGAAGACTCCCCATTTACATGAACAAATTGTAATCTATTAGATAAATATGATTCAAACCACCGCAGCGCAGTGCCTTTAATACCTATGGCATGCTCTAATCTCTGTAATAAAACTTTATTGTCAACAGTATCAAAAGCAGCACTAAGGTCTAACAGAACAAGCACAGAGATGAGTCCACTGTCTGAGGCCATAAGAAGATCATTTGTAACCTTCACTAATGCTTTTCTGTACTATGATGAATTCTAAAACCTGACTGAAACTCTTCAAATAGACCATTCCTCTGCAGATGATCAGTTAGCTGTTTTACAACTACCCTTTCAAGAATTTCTGAGAGAAAAGGAAGGTTGGAGATTGGCCTATAATTAGCTAAGATAGCTGGGTCAAGTGATGGCTTTTTAAGTAATGGTTTAATTACTGCCACCTTAAAAGCCTGTGGTACATAGCCAACTAATAAAGATAGACTGATCATATTTAAGATCTAAGCATTAATTAATGGTAGGGCTTCCTTGAGCAGCCTGGTAGGAATGGGGTCTAATAGACATGTTGCTGGTTTGGAGGAAGTAACTAATGAAAATAACTCAGACAGAACAATCGGAGAGAAAGAGTCTAACCAAATACCGGCATCACTGAAAGCAGCCAAAGATAATGATATGTCTTTGGGATGGTTATGAGTAATTTTTTCTCTAATAGTTAGAATTTTATTAGCAAAGAAAGTCATGAAGTCATTACTAGTTAAAGTTAAAGGAATACTCGGCTCAATAGAGCTCTGACTCTTGTCAGCCTGGCTACAGTGCTGAAAAGAAACCTGGGGTTGTTCTTATTTTCTTCAATTAGTGATGAGTAGTAAGATGTCCTAGCTTTACGGAGGGCTTTTTTATAGAGCAACAGACTCTTTTTCCAGGCTAAGTGAAGATTTTCTAAATTAGTGAGACGCCATTTCCTCTCCAACTTACGGGTTATCTGCTTTAAGCTGCAAGTTTGCGAGTTATACCACGGAGTCAGGCACTTCTGATTTAAGGCTCTCTTTTTCAGAGGAGCTACAGCATCCAAAGTTGTCTTCAATGAGGATGTAAAACTATTGACGAGATAATCTATCTCACTCACAGAGTTTAGGTAGCTACTCTGCACTGTGTTGGTATATGGCATTAGAGAACATAAAGAAGGAATCATATCCTTAAACCTAGTTACAGCGCTTTCTGAAAGACTTCTAGTGTAATGAAACTTATTCCCCACTGCTGGGTAGTCCATCAGAGTAAATGTAAATGTTATTAAGAAATGATCAGACAGAAGGGAGTTTTCAGGGAATACTGTTAAGTCTTCTATTTCCATACCATAAGTCAGAACAAGATCTAAGATATGATTAAAGTGGTTGTGGACTCATTTACATTTTGAGCAAAGCCAATTGAGTCTAATAATAGATTAAATGCAGTGTTGAGGCTGTCATTCTCAGCATCTGTGTGGATGTTAAAATCGCCCACTATAATTATCTTATCTGAGCTAAGCACTAAGTCAGACAAAAGGTCTGAAAATTCACAGAGAAACTCACAGTAACGACCAGGTGGACGATAGATAATAAATAAAACTGTTTTTTGGGACTTCAAGAGTCAAGCTTTCAAATGAATTAAAGCTCTGAGTTTTGGATTAATTAATAAGATGGAATGGAAGATTGCTGCTAATCCTCCGCCTCGGCCCGTGCTACGAGTGTTCTGGCAGTTAGTGTGACTCGGGGGTGTTGACTCATTTAAACTAACATATTCATCCTGCTGTAACCAGGTTTCTGTAAGGCAGAATAAATCAATATGTTGATCAATTATTATATCATTTACTAACAGGGACTTAGAAGAGAGAGACCTAATGTTTAATAGACCACATTTAACTGTTTTAGTCTGTGGTGCAGTTGAAGGTGCTATATTATTTTTCTTTTTGAATTTTTATGCTTAAATAGATTTTTGCTGGTTATTGGTGGTCTGGGAGCAGGCACAGTCTCTACGGGGATGGGGTAATGAGGGGATGGCAGGGGGAGAGAAGCTGCAGAGAGGTGTGTAAGACTACAACTCTGCTTCCTGGTCCCAACCCTGGATAGTCACGGTTTGGAGGATTTAAGAAAATTGGCCAGATTTCTAGAAATGAGAGCTGCTCCATCCAAAGTGGGATGGATGCCGTCTCTCCTAACAAGACCAGGTTTTCCCCAGAAGCTTTGCCAATTATCTATGAAGCCCACCTCATTTTTTGGACACCACTCAGACAGCCAGCAATTCAGGGAGAACATGCGGCTAAACATGTCACTCCCAGTCCGATTGGGGAGGGGCCCAGAGAAAACTACAGAGTCCGACATTGTTTTTGCAAAGTTACACACCGATTCAATGTTAATTTTAGTGACCTCCGATTGGCGTAACCGGGTGTCATTACTGCCGACGTGAATTACAATCTTACCAAATTTACACTTAGCCTTAGCCAGCAGTTTCAAATTTCCTTCAATGTCACCTGCTCTGGCCCCCGGAAGACAATTGACTATGGTTGCTGGTGTCGCTAACTTCACATTTCTCAAAACAGAGTCGCCAATAACCAGAGTTTGATCCTCGGCGGGTGTGTCGGCGAGTGGGGAAAAACGGTTAGAAATGTGAATGGGTTGGCGGTGTACACGGGGCTTCTGTTTAGGGCTACGCTTCCTCCTCACAGTCACCCAGTCGGCTTGCTTTCCCGGCTGCTCGGGATCTGCTGGAAGGGAACTAACGGCGGCTAAGCTACCTTGGTCCGCACCGACTACAGGGGCCTGGCTAGCTGTAGAATTTTCCAAGGTGCTGAGCCGAGTCTCAAATTCGCCCAGCCTGGCCTCCAAAGCTATGAATAAGCTACACTTATTACAAGTACCATTACTGCTAAAGGAGCCCGACGAATAACTAAACATTTCACACCCAGAGCAGAAAAGTGCGGGAGAGACAGGAGAAGCCGCCATGCTAAACCGGCTAAGAGCTAGTAGCTGCGCTAAGCTAGTGGATTCCTAAAAACACACAAAGTGAATAATGTGTAAATAATTTAGAGGTGATTCAGCAGTGGGAGTGCTTTAGTTAAGGCATGTGAAGATTACACTGTGAAACAAATCGTTATCTAGCTCAATCTAACTGCGCAGATTAAACAGCTAACAGATACAGCAAAACACCGCTGTGCTCCGGAACAGGAAGTGATACAATACCGCAGTGAGAGCCAACCACCAGTAGAGCCATTTAACCATATACAGCACATATAGAAGAATAAGAAGAACAACAACAACAACAGGAACACTAATGACACTGCACATACAGACGACCAATAGCAGGAAGGAGAATTCATTGCAAATACAGATATCAACCTGCACACGACTGATGTCCTGCTGAAATTACAGCGATTGAGACGCGGCATCCCTGAAGCATTTTATGGGTTGATGCAGAGCAGGTGGCTCCATGGGAAAGGAGTTAGACTCCAAATATATAGACCAGGGTTTGATTTCCAGTATTATTTCATGGTGTCTGTGTCCTTGGACAAGACACTTTATCTACATCTTCCCAAAGACTCATGTCCCGTCCAGTTTTACTTACAGACTCATCTGCTAAACGCTATGGTATCTGTGGATACCATAGATCTGCTGATGGGAGCCTATACAGGATTTACTATCTGTTGACAGTTAAAATTCCAAACAACAGACATAACTATATCAAGTCACTGAATACTTTTTGGACTTTATTTCCATAAATCTTTAAGTGTAGTACTGTTAGCTAAATCTGTCTGGAGAAGGGAGTCGTGTAAAACTGAGTGACCATACAAAAAGTGTAGTCGTGAGGGAAGCCACCAAGTCCCCATAACAAGTCTGAAGGAGTTATAGGCTTCTGTGAATGTGAGTGGAGAAAGTAGCCATTGTGGAACTTTTGTTTGTTGCATCAACAATTACACAGCTTCATGGTAGAGCAGAACACTGAAGAGTTTTAACAAAAGAAAAACATCTAGGCTAAAGTCTCCCATGTGCCTTCTGGCAAACTGTAGCTGAATTTTGCAAGTCTTTTTAAGAAAAAGAAAAAAAACATCTTTTTAAGACAAACCTTCTCTGTACCACCGTACGATGAAGTCTAAGTGGCGATGCAATAGACAAAAAGCTCCAGGATGCAAAGTTTCTCCAGCACACGAGGTGGAAGAACGTTACACACACCTGCACCTTTCAATTTAAAGAATGCAGCACCTCAGTGGCCTCAGGGATTTTGGCTACAAACTTTAATAACAGTCTTTAAGTGACAGGGTGACTTGTGTTAACTTGTTGAAACGGTGCGCAGTATGAACTCACTGTGACAATCAGTGAGGTCATACTGCTCTTCAACCCATTTACACAAGAAAATTCAGCTTCAGCCTCCAAACCACAGCAACTGTTTTTCATTTGTAAAACCAAGAACCAGTGTAAAAATAAATAAAACCAGAATAACTGTGAAGGTGCGGGGTGTGTGTGTGTGTGGGGGGCGCAGGTAGTTAGTAGACTTGGTTTCAGTGCGACAGGTTCCTTGTTCAAACCCCACCCCTGCCACATTTCTCCAAGTAATGTGGAGTTGCGTCAGGAAGGGCATCCGGTGTAAAACCTGTGCCAATTCAACATGCAGATTCACTTCTGATTTGCTGTGGCGACCCCGAGTCCAAAAACAAGGGAGCAGCCGAAGGGACTTACTTACTTTTTTACTCATTGTATTCAGCCTTAATTTGTTTATCTCGCTAAATAAATGTTTCCCAGCATAAAGTAGTATTTTTTCCCCCTCAACCAAATGCTCGGAGCCGCCTGTGCTCTTCCTTTCTTCCAAAAGCTTTTAAGTCGACTAATGAGATTAATTAAGTCAGTCCAGGCTTTGTTTAATGAGGCCCCACTGGCCTGAAGCAAGGAAAGGAGCATCTCCAGAAAACAGAAGTTCACGTTCCAAATAAAACCACAAAAATATTTAAAAGTAGGGATTTTTTTTTTAGGTTTAAAAGCTGAACCACTGACAGCGGAGAATACATTTAGCTCCAGGACCATAGGACACTTAAGGAAATCTGATAACGGACTGTTTCAAAGTTTAGTGCACATAAGCAATGTCAAATGTACACGTATATGTGTTGTTTTAATTCTGACGTGTGCCATTATTATGGTAAACAAGTAATAATTGTGGATTAATTGCTGTATCTTGTCTGTGGTAACTGGAGTGTAGACATAATGTTGTTGCACTCGTGCAATGACAATAAATCTCATCTATCTATAAGTCTGACAAGTTACTCCTAAAAGTTTCACTGTTCTAATCTTAGAAGAGGAACTGATGCAAATATCAACTTCACTGCTCAAAAACAGGTTGAACACAACAAACCTGTCCTCACCAGTGATTAAGCAGACAAGACTCTTTACACCAAGTGCGTTCAAAGTGGACTGCATGCAGGACGATGCAGCTGCAGATTTGAGAAAGCTGGACTGAAGTCTGAAGTTAAAACGTCATGCTGGAGAGCTCAGTCATTCTGGAGTGGAAACCTCTTGTGCAGACAAATCCTGAGTTGGCCAAATTTGGAGCCATTTTGCACCAAGCTTTCATTGCAGAGTTTTGGTCCAAATAATTGTCCCGATTTCAAAATTGGGGAAATTCGGCCTGATTTTGGAAAATAGTAGGCAGAATTTGTATTAGCTGCTATTTTATATCCGCGTAGTTACAAGCACAATGGAATATTTCCAAATGCACCCAAGTATGTAGGAGTCCTATTACATGATTAGTGCAGGTGCAAAATGCTATTTCCCACATTTTCAGCACACTTCTCCAAAAAGCTAAAAGGTTTCTGTTAACATCTCAAAACAGTCTTCTGTTTGAGAGCATGGCGTGCTTTTCACAGGGTTTGATGTTGCAGAGGAGGATCCAAATTACTGCAGACAGTACCAGATTAACCACTGTCAGATACTTTTATACAGAAGTACCCCCGTCTGCACCAGCCTAATCAGATTAGTCACATTTTGTTTATCATGATTTGACCTGAAGAAATTCCTGTTTGCTCACAGTAGTCTACAGATTACACCCATTTTCAGACCCTGATTGGTATCTGATTATTATTATTATTTTGCATAAAAAGTACACACTCTAGGATGGAAAATGGGTAATGGAAGAGTGCCCAAACATGATCAAAACTGCCAGCTTTCCCTTTCTTGACTTGTGCCAATTTAAGACAAGCAGCATACTGACCTCTCTCTGGAACTTCCAAGAGCCGGGTCAAGGCTCTGCTCAGGAAAACTCTGTCAAAGTTGGACAGTTGTAAGAGCTGCTTAAATCCTTTCATCCCATGTGCAGTTCACAGCCAGATGTGTGAAGAATGATACTTCTGACATCCATACAAAAGATCGATTTTTAAAAATTCTCTCTCTGTATATGATACAAATATAAAACTATCTTGTCTGTACAATGTGACACAAGCTAACAGACCCCTTGAGTGAGTGTAAATCACAGCCAGGTACTCTATGACATGATGCTGTTAATTCATTTTCATTGTATCAAACAAACAGTCACTAATGCACCAACAGTTAGCCTTTACACTTCATAAATTAGATCCACAAGTTAACCATTTGTGGAATCAGATAATGTATCAAATGAGGGCTGCTGAAGCGCATTCTGTCAGAGCAGCACCGACAACGCCTCACATCAATACTCACAAACAAAAGGTGCGTTTATACGACACGGACCACATGCTGTCACGTCAAGCCTTCCCACGGTGTTCGACTGCTGAATGGAACCAAATTTAGGTTGATCTGTTTCAGTCCAACATCTTTCACAGTGATGCTGTATCGCAGTTCACATGCTAACACCTCTGTAAGATGTAAATGACCTCTGACACATGCGGTTACAAAAACAGCATTTTTGATTTAGAAACGTTTATTTTTTGCCAACTTTTAGAAAATATAAGAAGATTTGTACAGAAATACCGCCATTTCAGAGTACATTCTGCCATCTTGGATGATTTTGTTCCAGCGAGCAACCAACATCAACAACTGGGATTGGCAGTCACCGCGTCACATCGTTCAGACTTTGCATAAAATAGACTTCTCATCTATTTTGACCCCTCCCTGGCCACATTCGCTACAAGCGACAGATACAAAACAGGCACTCTGATTGAAAATGAGCGGCAAGTCTTGGATTTGTATCTGTTGCTTGTAGTGAATGTGGCCAAGAACTTAATAAATTATCAAAGTGTGTCAGTAGTGAATAAATCATTTACTTTGATCATTTATGTTAAACAGCTCAGGCAGAAACTTTGTATCTTTCAAAGTCTGCGCTGTAAGCAGGAGTGGAACGATACGTCATGTATCGTGATAATCATATCGTGAGGGCTGTATCAAAATTGTATAAATGTTTTTGAATGAGTATCATGATGCCATGAAAAGTCAACTACTACATGGAAAAATAACCTCTGGAAAAGAATCATAGCTGATTTATGAAATGTACAAATAGGAGCCAGATAACATCAAAAATTACAATTTATACTTCAGAATAATTTGTTTTTATAAAGTTAACCATTTGCCATAGATGATTTCCCCATAATTATTGTGAACAATGATGAAATTACGTATCGCTTTACCTCGAGTTGTAACAAATCTTAAAAATTACACGACATAATTTTAAGGTTTTGAAAAACATTTTGAGTTACTGTATTTCCCGGAGTATAAGTTGCATTTTTTTTTAATCACTTTGGGAAGTCCTGTGACTTATACTCCGGTGTGGCTTACATAAAGAAAACAAATTTAAATAAAAGAAATATTACACATTTTATCAACAGCAACTTATATTGGACTTTACCAGGAATCACAACACTAAAACTAACAAACTAACAAACAAACAAAAATGCCAATAATAAAGTACATTGCAACAAAGCACAATGAAAATCCCAAATGAAAGAACAGATAATATAGAAAAAAAACTAACATATATGGGGTTATCTTCTTCAAGAGGTACTTTTTAAACAGGTGCAACTTGTACTCTGGAAGGTAATTTGCCGCTCTACTGCCGAGTGCCCTATAACTATGCATTTGCTTTTATACCAGTTCTTTAAAATGCGAGATTTCTGTCACACAGTGCGATCATCGACAGGTGACCAAAACACTTCGAGAATTCAAAAGTACGTTTGGTTACTACTGAGGTTGTAAAAAGTTGAACGTGTCCTCTAACAGTGCATATTAACATTAATCCTTTACCTATCTGTCGCTCCAAGTCGGCTGCCTCGTCTGGAGTGGCTCTGGGAAGCACACCCGGGTCACTGAAGCTGGTTCTCAGCAACGTCCCCAACACAAAGACAAAGAGTACACCTCCAATCACCGGGATGGCCGGGGTCAACTGGCGCGCCAAGAACGGACAACTGAGAGGACAGAAAAATAAAAAAGCGAGGAGTTAGGAGACAGTTACCCTGAACAACACGACTACACGTCTTATGGCTCTCGTCCAACTGGCAATTTGTTAATCATCAATAAATGGATATAATCCAACTACAAGGATCCCACAACCCATGTCGCGATCTGGTATAATAAGACAATAATCCAATTAAATGTTCATCAGCGCAGGCGGTTATTACAGTAATCACATTCAGTGCCACGAGGGTGGAGCACAGCCTGCCATGTCTCATCTCGTGTACATGTCACGAGTCCACTGGAGGGTATCTGGGAGCGCGGGTCACCGTAATTAATGCCATTCAAAGTAAAGAGAACCCAACAAACGCCAGGAAACAGCACAGTGTGAGCAATACCATGGAGGAATATAAAAGAGGATGAGCCAAGGTGTTTACACAAAGGGTCGTGGTCTTCCACTCGTCTGTTTACATAAACTGCCAAATGCTCAACAGAACTCATTCTTTTAAGAGGAAATAAACATGCATCAGTGAGCAGCAGGGTGTTAGAGAAGACCAAAACCTGCTTTCTGCTGCAGATTAGACAGCACAGACATCAACCATGCCACTTCCTGGGAAAACCGTCTGTGCAAGTTTACACCATAAAGCTTGAAGACCGAGTCTTTGGACATGTCAGGCAGTGGACATCTGAACATTAGCAAGTCTCTGAAAACATCTTTGTCTTCATTTACATCAATAATAAGAAAACACACACACAGTAATTTTCTACAGCAGGCAGTTAAAAAACAAAAACAAAAGACAAACACTTACCAACCGTGCAAGAAAGAGACCAGTGAGGGAAGCCACTAGAACAACTACAGGCTTCTGTACATATGACTGGAGAAACTGGGAAAAGTGATTTTTGTCTGTTGCATCACTCATTATACAACTTCATGGCAGAGTCGAAGAATTTGCCAGAAGGCACATAGAAGACTCAAGTCTAGATTTCTTCCATTTCCTTGTAACAGAGTCCTTCTCTGCCCCAATCCACAGTAAAGCTGCATAACATGAAACAGGTGCATTATGTCCAGTCTCTAAAGACCACACTGAAGACTGCAACTTCAGACTTGTCATGAATGTCTTGGTGGCTTCCCTCACTAGTCGTGTTCATGCACGGCCAGTCGATCTTTGAGAACTGCCTCTTCTCAACAGTTTTACCACAAAGTATCATGCAGTTTGTACTAGGGCTAAAATGATTAATCGAGTAACTCGAATAATTCGATTACAAAAACTGTTCAAGGCAAATTCTTTGCCTCGAGGCTTCGTTTAACACTGTAGTACATACGCCAGGCCTGTATGTGGCACTGTAACGCTCCCACAAAAAACGGAGAAGACCATAGAGCACGCGCATAACTAATATAGGAACTAATCAATGTAGCAGGCGATGCTACAAGTTTACAAAGCCGTACGCTGAGTAAAATAAAGCCATTTAAGAGAAAGAGGGTCTGCGCTGATTATCTGAAACATTTAAAGTGAAGTAGTGTGTTAGTATATTTTTTTTTAAAAACATGGTTTGGTCTGCTGGCTGCTCCACCTCCGCAGATGAAGCAAAAGGACGCACACTTTAAATGAATCCTGTTTAACGATTAAAAAAATGCCTTTACTCAAATTTGATGAGTTTTTAAATCAACAGGCTGTACAGTTCATTTATCAGTGCAGCTTTTGTGGAAATGAAATGTGCAATAAGAGAGAAAGAGAGAGAGAGAGAGAAAAATGTCCTGTCCGTAGACTGAAGCTTCACAGACCGCCTGGGATTATGGTTTGGCAAAGCTCCAAAACTTTTAACATTGTGAAAAAATAAATAACTGGAAGCACTCAGAGAGCGCAAACCTCCGCCAAGGCCATAGGGTCACTGACGTCACATGGAATACCCTTTGGCAAAGAGACTTATTCCACGTCATTTCACGCATCTGCCATCATGTTTCAGATTCAGTGGTTAACCCTCTGGAGTCCGAGGGCATTTTTTGGACAGTTCAATCGCCTGGCATAAATGTTTTATTATTGCTGTTAACAGCTCTCACTGCATCCCACAATCAAGTTTTATGTCTCTTTTTTCAGGACAACCTGTACTTTCAAAATATATATGCTATAGTTGTGTTTTCTAAGTGTAATAAAGGTTTACAATCAGAAATAAGACAGGAAAAAGTAAAGCAGAAAATAATTTTCCACACACATTTATTCAAAACACACAAACTATAATAAACAACTGTTTTGACACTTTATAAAGGTCATTTGGGCTCTTGTATGAAAGACTGTACAACAAAACTGTTCAAACAAAAACACTAATGCACATTTTGAACAATATATACAAAATGGTCTATGCGTTTTGTTTGTCTTCATCTCAAAGCAATTTCTGTCTGCTATTACACAAAGGTCATATCACAAACTTCTACTATGAAGTTGACTGTGTTTATTCTCTCCTGCTCTGAAAGCAACATTCATACTTCGAGGCTCATTAAGTTTAAGGAGCAGCCCCTCCCCCCTCACTCCACTGATATGGTAAACAGTGCTTTACACTGGAGCGAGAGCGCCTGCCACAGGCTTATCCAGTAACATTGACAGGAAAACTAGTCAAGCAATCCTGATACTCATACACTCTGAGCATGCAAGATTGTATGAGAGGCTCTACGTCTGCTCACTTTCACTTTTGCTGTGCGTAATAGCGCAGGGCGCATTGGAGCAGTCAGGTGGCTATTCAAACAGGCCAAATAGTAACACATCAGTCCTAAAAACAATCGTTGGTGTGTCATATGAGGTGAATCTGCCCTACGATTAGATTTTGGAAAACCATGTGATGGTGAACCAATTCCGATTGGACACTCATATTGCTCACGTCATCACACAGCTTCTATGAGTACAAAGATGGTAGACGGTGCTCGAAAGTCCACGGAGTTAACTTTTCAGCAAAACAAAAAGTAAGTTTCTATCTCATATCATTAAAAAGTTATTTATAATTTAGTAAAGCTTGGTCTCAGCCATCGTATACGCCGGTGTCAGCCCCAGAAGGTTAAACCCTTAGATCTTCAGCAAATGTATTTATAAAGAGAAACTGCATGAACTACACAAGTTTTTTTTTATTTTCTAATAAAAGTTTATTCAATGAGGAGAAACAAAAGCTAAATTATTGTTGTGTCGTAACTTAATTTTTGTTCAGCCTTTGTGACCCGTCTTCATGAAGTTAGATGCAAAAATGTTGAAATTGGCCCTATCCTGTAATGATAAAGAATCTTTAAAAAAATTACTGGATCCAGATCGTGTTCTGGATCATTACCAAAATTGAATGACTTCTAAGTTAGGCCAAGATACACCCCTGGCAAAAATTGCATTGAAATCCGTTGAGGATTTTTTGAGTAATCCTGCTAACAAACCAACCATCAAACAAACGGACCCGACCGAAAACATAACCTCCTTGGCGGAGGTAATAATTACGTGGGAAAACAGAGAGAAAAGGAACACCCTAAACTTAAAATTCTGCATGATGGCACAGCAACATTGTGCCATTGCTTAGGGAGAGCCCTGCCACTATTGATATTGTTTAAAAACGCAAAAGTACTTTTTATCTGATTACTCGATTAATCGATGGAATACTCGATTCCAAAAATATTCGATAGCTGCAGCCCTAGTTTGTGCTTTTAACGAATGCGAGTGACATTGAAAATAAATTCACTGACTTGGAAATATCCATGTATCCATCCCAATGTATCAAAATGAAAGTAAGAAAGTCCTTATAGTGCTCGAGGCCCATTGGGCAGAAGCTAATCATGTGGCGTGAAACAGACGAGAGTCCACGACTCCCCCTGGATGGGATGCCAGTCCATCGCAGGTTACTGCCCAGGTAAGGCCAGTACCAGGTTACAGCTGGGTGGACTGAGACCATGCAGATTAAGTGCCATGTCTGAGGATACAAACTGGATGCATGAGCAGGATTCAGACCTAAGCTTGGGTACATAGTGTCAGGACAGCTCCTTATCCACCATCTCAAAGCATTTTTATAGTTATTTTTCTGTAATTTTGGACATTAAATATCACCGTCATGCAAACCAGTTTACATTTGCATTCATCTGAACATATTTTAATATTTATCTGTACCAATATTTCAAAGTCAGAAGTACCAATAATAACGACCAGGACTGCACTATGAGTATTGATTCCTTGATGAAGATATGTCTGACATAATCTTCTGCAAAGATTTTCTTCTTCAGATCCAAGCAATTGATCAAGGAATCATGGTCACCGGCATCACTATCTTTAGAGTCTGATCACTGGAGCGAACACCAACAATAAAGTGTAACAACAAAATTTTTTCCACTAATCTCAGGTTAGAGTAAACACCACCGTTCTGTTATCAGCTCTGTGTTGCAACAGCACGGGTAACTGACACGGCAGCAAAGGTGAAATGCAGGAAAACCTGTTCAATGCAGTAAAATGAGGAAAAGGTCGAGGCATTTTATGAGTCGTGCATAACCACAGGCATGAAGACTGAACAACGTACTGATAGACAACGCATGGGAACGTCAAAGTTCTTCAGGGTGTGAAGAGGACTCACTTTGTGCAAGAACAGGGCTTTAAAAAAAAGAAAAACAGTATATATATATATATATATATATATATATATATATATATATATATATATATATATATATATATATATGGTGTGTTAGAAAAGTATCCGACCTTTTTATTTTTTTCAAAAACCTGATGGATTTGAATCACGTGTGTTTGCATGAGCCAACCTTGAACCTTCGTGCGCATGCGTGAATTTTTTCTTCCACAATTTCTTGGATAGTCACACGACTGAAAAGCCACCGAAAGCCATCTGAATCTTCCGAATGGTGGAAGAGGTGAGCATGTCACAACATGTCCTGTGAGACTTCAACACGAAGGCGCTTTTGTTCCGCCATCAGCTTCGTGCCCAAGCCATTGGCATGAATTTCGCTGCAACTCTTTTCATGGCAAAATCTTCTGTCACAGTGGAATGTGCCGAAAAAATGCTGATGTCCACCTCTTCCGCAATTTCTCGGATAGTCACATGACGGTCCCACATCACCAAAGCGTTCACTTTGGAATGATCTGGTCATTTCAGCATGTTGATGGCCGCCCGGAGCATGGCACGCTCTCCACCGTTGTGCGGCCGTCTTTAAACCGGTTGTACCGCTCCTTAATCTGTGTGATGCCCATAGCATCGTCACCGAAAGCCGTCTGAATAATCCGAATGGTTTCCACCTGGCTGTCGCCCAGTTTCTGGCAAAATTTGATGCAGTCGCGCTGCTCCAGTCGTTCCGCCATTTCCTTGCAAAGAAAAAAACGATGAGAATCCACCCATCATCACACAAAGGCAAATGACAGGCGTGAAAAAATTCACGCATGCGCACGAAGGTTCAAGGTTGGCTCATGCAAGCACACGTGATTCAAATCCATCAGGTTTATGAAAAAAATAAAAAGATCCGATACTTTTCTAACAGACCTCGTATATGTATGTATGAGTCTGAATCAAATGGATAAATTACTGCCACAGTATGCAGACAAGTTCTCCAGAGTGCTACTAATGACCTCATTAATTGACTCAGGTGTGATGAAGCAGAGACAACTAAAAGTTGCAGGACACCAGCCCTTGAGGACTGGAGTTGAAGAGCCCTGCCTTAAACCATTTCAATGGAATCAGTTAGAAAAGTTAGAAATTAAATACAAAGTGCAAGTCTTTTCTGTTTAGGTCAGGGTTACCACAGCGGATCTGGTATACACACACACACACACACACACACACACACACACACACACACACACACACACACACACACACACACACACACACACACACACACACACACACACACACACACACACACACACACACACACACACACACACACACACACACACACACACACACACACACACACACACACACACCCCCCCCCCGTGTCATGCAGAAACTGTCCACAGGACAATACAATGGCTTTTATCAAGCATATTTAAAGTTATGGCATTTGTATATACAGAGTGAAAAAGCAAACATGCACATAATCGGTTTGTTTATTGCTCAAATGGGCTCACATTCAGTGCAAAGCGTTCAGACCTGCTGCCGTCTACATCTGGACGGAGAAAAACGACAGGTTGTCTGGGATATGAGTAGTGAGCTCCAGGCAGGACAACACAGCAGCACAAACATTCTTCCACTTCCACTCGCCTGGAGACCCAAACATCATTCTAATGTGCACAGACCCTTCGTCAGCTCGACACCCAGCGCGCGCCTCACAGACCCCGTCATACCACCCTGGCCTCAGCATTTTCCCTAAAGCACCGAGTGCTGAGGCTGTAACGTTTCCTTGAGCAGAACCACAAGATCTTTATGTTTGTGCACTTTGACTTATTTCAACCTTTTAACCCAACACAGAAGGACAGCTATGTTCAGGAATGAGAAACAAAGTCGAAAAAAGCAGCAAAACCTTTATTTATTTATTTTGTTGTTGTTGTTCTTGTGGGTGTCGTACGTCAGATACGGAGAAAAGTCAATTATGCGAAACAGAAACTGACAGTTCAGCAGAGAATCAGACTGAACAGAGGACACCAGACAAGGAGACACGTGTACCGTCAGGCTGAGCTTCTCTGAAGACAAAGATTGATGGCAAGAAGTGGCTGAGCAGTGTGCACGCAACAATAAGCTTAGTTTAAGACTAAAAACGCATGACAAATAGGTTTTGATCAGCTGTTAGGAGCCCCGTCTCAGCTCAGCAATTTCAAAAAGCTTTTATTCTCAGAAGAATCACAACAAAAGAAAAAGTTAACAAAATCCTACATTTATTAACAATTCTTACATTTAACCAGTGCTTTAGGAGTTTGTTGCTATGACGACGGACAGTATCCAGTGTCAGACATGGTAAATTTCAAAAGGGAATGTGGTTACCCTGGAAACAGCCGCTGGTGAGCGCCGACACCGATGAGGAAGATAAAAAGAATGAAAGACATTCAACAAGCTGGAGGTGGCATGATGACACTCAGCACAACGTTTTAAATGTTTTAACTGCTATTTGATGAGGATGGACACTGAATAGTCACTGGAAATGAACCACAAACAACAGCAGCGAATCAAAAACCACAGCGTCCGGGGGAGTGCTTATTTCCCTTTTCCACCATGAACATGTTTTTTAGAGCTTTTTTTAGCCTTTAGTTGGTGGAACTGTTAATGATTGAGAGTGAAGACATGCAGCAGAGGTCACACAGTTCAGGAATCAAACCTGGGAACGCTGCACAGCGCGTCTTGTGAAATGTACTGTAGTCAACAACGTCTGGTCCTGACCGCAGAGGACGGAAAACTGAGGTTTGGAGGAATATTCAAGAAAACATTCTCTATATCTACTTTTTCAGTGTCAACAGCAAACACACTCAGATAAGTGTTCAAATGCTTTTTGAGCTAAACACGCAAACACTTAATTACATTTTATGCTAAATATAACCTCAGGACAAATATTCTAATTAATCAATCAAACGTCACACTACACGCACAAAAGTGAAGTGTAAAATTTAAAAATGGAAAAGAAAATGTGCTTCTGTGTCACCTTAATTTGCTGGCTAGGAATCAAAAGCAAATAAGCTTTTTTATTGTTTTTTTTAAATGGGTTTATAACTTCTTTTTAGACATGTTATCTAGTCCAAAACTTTTGCCATTTTTTGATAGTAGATGGTGCTAAAACAACCATGCGTTCTATCTAAAGGCCCTGTCACACAGTTGATGATTTAGCCAACCTACACCAACCGTATAAAAAAAAAACGCTGGCATAAGTTCAATAAGTTAAAGGGTAAGTTTTTACAAGTTAAGAGCAAGTCAAAGCACGTTGAAATACGCTGAAGCTCGCTGTACATCCTAATAAGCTGAGCGCCTCAAAAAATTTGGGGCATGCTGAAAATTTTCAATGCATGCCAACATGTGACTCACATGCCCCACACACGCGGGACAGAAGTTGTAGGTAAGTTATGTGGTTGTTGGCACACGTTTCTTGTAATTTACTCACAAGTCTAAATGTGTCCATTAATGCTGGTCACTGATTGGCTGAAACCTGCGGTCCTCATGCAGATCAACTGTTTCATTCACACACGGAGTAAATCTGACCTGTTCATTTCAGTCCAATTCACCATCACAGACGGACATGAATCCACATAAAGCTCCTGATTTTTGAAAATTACCTCTGAAAATACTTTAATTCATGGCTGGAAACGCAGCGTTTTAAAGCAAGTCCCTCTGTGGTTTGTTCTGCGCCAGGTGTGTTTCTCAAGCCGGTGTCACTCTCTGAACACACAGAAGCGCTATGATGATTTAAACTTTTAAAGCGCCGTCGGTGTCAGTGTGATCATTAGGTGAACTGATCAATCAGGTGTGGTCACGCCTGATTAATGCGCTGTTTAAACATTTAAAGCGCCGATGACCACACCGACAGATCAGCACTTCATTCTGATCACACCTGATCGCAGTCGACTGGCGCTTTAGAAGTTTAAATCATCACAGCGCTTCATTATTCAGGTCTGCGATGACCTGATGAGGTCTGATCAGTGGACCTGATCAGAAATCAACAGCGCTTTAAATGTTAAAGAGTCACAGCACTTCATTCATGGCAGTGTTTACCACAGCCAGTCCTCAGGATTCTGTACACAATGAAAATGGTTCACCAAGATAAAAAATGAAAATAAAAAAATAAAATAATGATTAATTACTCTGTTTCTGACCCACACCACACCGTGCAGTACCGACCTGAGCCACTGGGTGGAAACGGGGCTGTCAGCATATGCTAATTAATCGTCAAGGTGTGACAGAGGCATTAATTTATTAGATGTACGACAGTGTGTGCACGTGTTTTTAATACGGTCGGCATACGCGGGCTAAATCGTCAAGGTCAAGACAAAGTCCCGGTCAGTGTTACACAGGTTTACAGCTCAGATGCTTCTAGTGTGTACATGCAAATCTTTACTTTTTAAAAAAAAGACACTTATTGTATTTTTATGTAAAGACGAAACATATGTGGGTTTTCTTCGGTGGGGTAGCTCAACTCGACGGTATTAAAGTTCGGGGTACAGAGATGTGCAGCGGCACTCATCTTGACGGGTAGTTCATCTTGACAGAACACTGGCAATGGACCTCAAACATTTGGGAGCACTTCAATCAAATTAAAGAGAAAAATGTGCCATGCAAAATCTGCAAGGCAGGACTTGTCTTTCACGGCAGTACAACGGTGATGCAAAAGCATCTGAGAAGGAAGCGTGTTGTGGCTGATTCTGATAAAGAGGGACAGTCGTCTCAGTAAGCTAATTGGTTAGTTAGCCGCTAACATTAACGTCTATAGTGAGCTACTTATGTTGACATCCGCAAACGTTAGGGGTGTCGAGGAAAAAAAGAAAATCGATTCACATCCGAATCGCAATTCTTATTTATTACGATTCTGAATCGATCCAAAATGTCCAAGAATCAATTTTTTTTTTTTACATTTTCTTGCTTACTCATTGCGTTACTGTTTGTCAGGCGATGGCTTCCGTACTACAGCGTCCCCACGAGGGGGGGGTTCCGGCGTGCTTCAGAGCTGCAGAGTTCAGTAGCTGTAGCTTAGCATGGCGGACAAAGAGCTAGCAGCACCGTCTTTGCTGAAGGCAAATGTTTGGGCACATTTTGGATTTTATTATTTGCTGTGTAAGAAGGAGCTTGACATGACTTATACAGTGTGCAAAAATATGCAAAATGAAAGTCAAGTACTTCGGAAACACTTCAAATCCACAAGCCCACATGCTACGCTATCACCCGGAGCTAAAAGAAGTGGAGCAGCGGTCTCTGCCGACTACTGACCAGCGCTTCACTAAACTGCCAGCCAACTCCGAACGAGCAAAGCAGATAAGTAAATTTACATCTAGAATCACTTGATTAACCTTGCAAAGCTGCATTTTCTTAAACATAAACTTTTTTTTAAGTAATATAACTATTTCTCAGAGCTCCTTGAAACGAAAATCGATTCTGAATCGAATTGTCACCCCAAGAATCGGAATCAAATTGAATCGTGAGTTGTTGTACGATTCACATCCCTAGTAAACGTTAACATTAACAATGATGATTTCATTAGCCTTAGCACACGTTATGTGTTTGTTGTAATGTTACAACAGCACATCATTTCATGGAACTGTGATAATGCAAATGTTTTATAACGCAACGTTACAGTGCTAAAATAAAAAAATACATTTGTCTTCAATGGATGACTTTGTTACCAAGCCAACAACATACACACATCAGCAAGCAAATAACAGCTGCATGCTGGTGTGATAAGCCACAATTTACCTATGATTAGATTAGTCGACTAATCGCGAAAATAATCAGTGACAAGTTGATTATCAAAATAATGGTTTGTGGCAGCCCTAGTGAGTAGCCATTTTTTTTTGGGGGGGGGGGGGCAGTGTGCATCAAAAAAGAGATTGTCAGGCATCTCAAATTGACAATGGGAGACCGCCCTTAAAAAGACAACAAAATTTGAGCTACAGTTTGCCAGAAGGCACATGGGAGACTCAAGCTTAAAACTGAGTTGTTTTCTTGTGTTAAAGTTTTTCAGTGTTCCACTGCACTGTGACGCTGTATAAGTAGACTAAACTTACACTATGCCCAGTTTCTCCAATCACATCCTCACAAGCCGATAACTTTTTCACAGTCTGTATGGGTGCCTTGGTGGCTTTAGCAGTCACTTAGTTTTTGAGACCTGCCAACTTAAGATAGTTACCATACTCTTTGTATTTCTTAATGATTGGTGGAAGTGCTCTTAAAACAAACAAATGCAAGAAATGAAAGCAGGCATAATGATAATATTACTTTAAAATCATGATCACCCAAATTTTATTCTACAAGTGAAAATTTTGTTTCCCCACACATTGTTTTTCACAACAAAAATGTCTAAAACTGCACACTCAGAAAATAATTCAGTCTAAGCTTTCAAATAAAATCTGGTACTACAAGAATGTTGGTCAATGGCGAGTTTTCTACCAAAGCTCTGAACCACCGTGTACCCCGTTAATATTTTCACAAAACAACAAGACTGATTTTTATAACTCTGTGGCTTCTCAAAGACTTCCTATTCATTTGCATCTTGAATGGTGACTAATCCCAACATTAATCTGGTGCAGATTATCATTATTACATTTCTCACTAAACCCTCTTATGATCGCAAACTGTTTTTCAAAACTCAGAAGGGATTTAAACTTTTAATTCAACACTGTTCATAGGTTTCTGTTTCACTGAAACCTAAAGCCAACCGCATCCACTCACTGTGTAACATCTGTAAGAAATACATGTTCAAATTCCTTGGAGTTTGCTTCTGAGTTTGCTCTCAACAAAGATTAGCCGTTCTGGAAATGCAAGCTTCAATAAATTATTTCCTAAACTTGCATAATGTGTAAATGCAGACTTGAGAGCCGTGTTGTTGGGGTCAATCAGATTCTACAAAAAGTCATACCAAGTAAACTTACTAGCGCATCTTTTATGGAAATACTCCACATTAATGTTTCAAATATACAACACAATGACACCACAACCAGTTATAAAGAGGCTTAGAAATGTTAATGTGGAGTCCAAAATGGAATACATGGTACTTATCATTTATTAGCTACATATGAGTGAACATTTGAAAGTAGCTTCACATATTAAATGCTAACAAATGGACAAAACAAATGCACTTCATGCCACTTGAAGTAGGCATACAATGTCTTACAAGACTACCAGGAGTACTTTGATTGAGGGTGCACAGGGTACACAGTCAGGGAAAGAACAGTAATCAGCAGTAGCTTTGCATGTTTAGCTTTCACTGTGCACAGCACAACAGAGCTGTGATTCTTCACCAGTTTATAATAATATATATATATAATAAGTTTATAGTTTATATTTTGATCAGGACTGAAAACAGTCCAACATGCAGCAGAAGGTCATTTTTCCACTCAAAATCCTATATTTTACATATTCAATATCAACAGGGCTGGGTACCGAACTTCGGTTCTTTTGTGGCACAGACCGAAATACTTTGGTAGTACAGCATATCAAAACATGCCTCGTCTTTCAGTGCCAAGTTTCGGTACCCAGAAGTTAATCACGTGCAAGAAGAACGGTCTGCTGCCGTCCTCCTATCAGCATTCAAGTCCGCCTGTGGACGTTACAGAGCACGAGCAGCCTGATTCAAAATCTCCACCGCCGGACTCCGTTTCATCTGAGAGTACCAACGACAGCTACTTAATGTTACTGCAACTTAATACATGCATGGCTTTGAAGCGATAAAGCACTGCTTCGACCCACTGCTTCATTGGTTCTTTGCTTCGCTGCTTTCAGAAGCAGCAAATCGGCTTCTTAACCCCTCTCAAAACCATTTAAAAATGTCAATCATGAGTCACTTTTGTGTGGATTAACGTCACTACTGGGACTCCTGTCTTGTTGCGAGAAAGAAAGAGAATCATCCTCTGTTCCATTCAAACAGCTCCAAACACTGCGCGACTCTCTGCCAAGTCAAGTTAGAAAGAGACTGGTCAGAATTAATAACTTCAAAGTGAGTCGCCGTTTAAATCAAATTACACCTCTTTCCAAACGTAATACAAACAAACTGCAATTGATCAAAATGTTTTTCCTCCTAAAATGAGACATCCTGCGTTGACGTGCAGCAGCTGGCTGAGCTCAGCTCAGAGGTACGGAGAGACATTCATGCCAAAATGTCTGAAAGAAAATGCTTTTGACAAAAACTACAGAGTGTTTTCAAGTGTTGTTTTGCACTGGAAATGATTTGTTGTTTATTTTTTCTGTAAGAAAACTGCTTGGAGTGGAAAATGACCAAAGCTGAAAAATAAAAGTCAAGATTTGTATTATGTATAATGTAATTTTCTTTTTGTTAGAATTGATAAAAGTCTAAAAACTGGTATAGAAAAAAGTACTGCTCAGGAACCGGTATCGAAGTGAAGGTATCGGTATTGATAATGGTATCGAAATTTTTTTTAATGATACCCAGCCCTAAATATCAATCAGATAACTAGCATTCCATGTGGACTGAAGGAACACAGCACTGGACTGCCTGATTTGATCCTTCATTTGCTGAGCTTTAATTACAGTTGTCAGCATTCTTAATGTGTCACCTGATCAATGCAGCTCAGCAAGGTCTGCAACTCTGTACAAAAGAGCAACCAAGTAAACACTCTACATATTTGAACAAATGTGCAATCAGAACCAGACCCAGGTCTGAGTATTGGTGCACATCCTCCCCACCCCGACCATCACAACAGCTGGCAGCCACAGCCGTCATTACAGCTCTGCAGATTCTCAGAGGGCCATAGTGGTTACAAACAGCCCTGATACATGCATGAGCACAAACTTCCCAAAATGTGCAATCAAAATGAATCACAGCTGGACCCAAAGATCGCTAGACGAGGTAAACGCTCTGACAAAGTAAACTGCATTCTGCAAGAGCCTAGTTATATAACGCTTCAGACAAGTCCAATAGTGCGACAACTCAATTAAACAAAAAGTCTGCGGGTTTGTCTAAATTCTGCAACTACTCAAGGGGGAAAAACAAAACTCTTTCGCAACAGTCTGCCTTTTGACACACCAAAAGCTGACGCATCACTGTGCACCAGCGTAGCACAAACACATTCCTCGTTCTGCTGTAAGAACATGCAGCGATACTATAGCAAGGCTGATTTCATGCCATCAAACAGGGAACAAGAGCATCGCCCAAAGACAGGACGTTTGTTGAGGGGAGTGCAGTCTTATTGTACAACTCTGAATGAAGGCCGGGGTCTTCATCAAAGAGGGTTTTCTTTTCCTTCTTTCTATTCACAAGAGGAAACATCTAAAGGACTCTCCAGATTAGGTTGACCTGAGCTTGTTCACTTTCAGCATTCTTAATGTGTCACCGTGTTGAACCTAACTCAATAATTGTGTGTCTAACAAAGCCAGAGCAGGTTTATTTTCAAGAACGGAATCAGAGCTATTCATAGGCTTTAGACGATCTGAGGCATGCACTTTCCAAAATTGAGCGAATGAATAGATCTGTAGGTAGACGAGGCAATACACTGATGCCACGTTCACACCGGATGACATGCGAGCAACGGCAGCGACACGCTGCCATGTAATCCCTATGGAAGGACGCGTTGTGGCGCCACAAAAGTCCAAGCCACGCGATGCGATGGTCGCGGATGAAGCGACGTGAATGAAGCGATTTTGAGCGATTGGCGCGTTTGTGGTGCGATATCGCGTCGCGTTGCCCTCTTCCCCAAGTTGATATATCTGAATTTTTTCATCTTGTCACGTTGCGATGACCAATCAGAAACTGGATATGTAGTGACGTGGAGATGTGTGGAGTTTATACTTGATGTGGACATGTCCTGTCTCTGGCAGCCAGCCTGTGAGCAGGACTTATGTCCCTTTTGTCCTTTATTTCACAATTATGAATACAATGCCGTACTGCCTAAAATATCAGGCAATACGAGTTTTGCGACCTAAGTTAAGAAAAATCAGGCCAGATTTCTTCAATTTTGACATTTGGGGGACTTGGGGTCAAAAATAAGCAACAGGAGACCACCTTTAACCAAGGACTTAAAGACAAAAACAGTGGACAGTTAATTTTCTTGACATCAGTTTTAATATCCAACAAAGATACACATCCAACAGCTGCCTGAGAGAACATTTAGGAGCAAGCAACACGTGCAACAACAGCACGCACGAGGCTCGAGGGGAGCCAGAGGCAGAATAATAAGCACATCAAAGTCTGGGACTGACCAGCACATTTCTGTAGAACCGAGAATCATTCAGAAGAAGAACAAACAAAAAAAAAAAGAAAAAGAAAAAAAACTTGCAGAATGCCGTGCATATTCCCATGAACATCTTTTCCCAGCAAAATTTGATGACCACATTTTCATAATTACAGGATGTTAAATCCTAATGAAGGGAACGCTCGGTCAACAACATTTCATGATGATGACATCTCAAGCCATGTTTTCTCTTCTAGAATCCACAAATATGTACGTCAGCTGCAAGTCACATGATCTGCCTGCAGACGAACTAAATTATAAACAGCCCAATGCAGGACACACAGAACACCCAACAATTCACACCACAGCAGCAGCCCTCACTAACCAGATGAGGGGCTTTTGTCCACTGTGTTGACAACTGGCAAAGACCGTTAGGAAGAAGCACAGCTAATCGAAATACATTACAGTTAATGACACGAGAAGCCAATGAGCGGGTCTGCTGACCGTCTGTCTGAAAAATGTCTTCTTTCAAATGATGGGTGGACAGAGAGCAAGCAGTCAGGAGGACTCAGTCTGCTCGGGGTCACGGACAAGGACAACGAGAGCCTGAAAAGTGGTTTTGTAGTTCCACAGTCTACCGAGACATGTCTGGGAAGAAGTATCATCCTGTATCCTCCATGTGGGTAATGGAGACCATCTGCATAGAAATGGACAAAGCAGCAGATCCAACTTTGATTTCACTAATGGTCTACAGTAAGAAGTGCTGGATGCTCTGACCTAAAATGACCTCCTTCCAGCACTATGGGCTTCAGGTCATGACTTATGAGTGCTTCCAATTAGAGCCTGACCGATATGGATTTCTTAAGAAAGAGAGAGAGAAAAAAAAAAGATAATGCTGATATATACATAAAAAATAGCAATGATTTCTAAAATGTCATTAAACACTTATGGCAAAGAAATTTGATATTTTACAGTTTAAACATGAACTTTTTCCATATATAACCAACGTATGTCACACTGCCTTCACTTTAATTAGCAGTCACCGTGCCACATTGCTTGGCGTTTGCGTAAGATAAGACTTTTTCCCAATCTTGGCCCCGGCTAGCTGGCAGCATCATGACCACTTGTCTCTTGATGCAGTAAAAATGCCCACTGTTGAATGGCAGCTCGTCACTTTGCCTCTGTCTCTTACTGCTAATGTGGCCACGGGGTGATGGGGTGCCTGCCGTGTTGTTGGAGCACCCTGTGGTGGACAAGCTGTGCTTTGCTTAAGTCTCTTGTAACAAATGTAACCAAGGGGTTGTACCTCACTATGCAAGAACAATCAAGCCCAACTCTGATGGGGGTCCCAGCCATGCTCGACAGCACTGTAAACAAGGCCATCTGCACACATTCTGCTAGACAAACTATGTAATGGCGCCATTTCCAACAGCCAGAGCATTTTTCTGCATTGTTTATTCAGTAAAATAAAAGTTTTCATATCTGCAAAAAAGCACCAATACTGATGCCCATCAAAGACACACATGAGCCAAAAGTATTGACCAACAGATTTATCGGTTGGGCTCTACTTCCAACTTAAAGAAACTTTGGACTGAAAGATGAAGTGGTCCAAAGGAAGTGGTCATTTAATTGTAATTAAGGGCAGTGCAGGGACATTCACATCTTTGGGTCCACAGCATTTGAGACTGAGAGACACCCAGGAAGAGCTGATGGAATCACTGGTGAGAGATGCTTTGAAATACTAACACCTCTGCGGGAGTCTTCAGAGTAGTAGTAATTCCTCTATGATTGTTGAAACCTGGATACCAACCACTGGCCTAAATAAATGAATGGATGGATGTCTTTGGTGCGATGTCTATTTGGATCCTTGGACCCCACTGATTTGGCTTTGGATCTCAGCAACCAGACACAGCTAAGGGGACACCCACACATCACCTGGCTGCAGCAGATAAATTACTACTTTTGGGAGGTGAGGATAGACTGGTTGTCCGCTTACGTGGTTGGCATCCAGAACAGCTCCATAGTGTGACGGATGCAGACACGAGCCCTTAAACCTGAACTTTAAGTGTAAGTAACAATTTTATAGCAACCACCTTAGATCATGTTAAGGAACTGCAACAACTTGAAAGTTGGAAGAGCAGCCTGCTGATGGGAGGGTTATCAGTCAAACCCCAACCAAGAGAAGACGTCAAATGTCATCAACAATTAGCTAGAAGGCACATGGGAAACTGAAGCCTAGATCTAAGCTGAAATGTGTTACATTAATAAAGACACTGTGCAGTTGAGCATCAAATATCATGAATGAAAAAGTTTAAGACCCAGCAAAGGCGGATTTTCTGGAATGGGCAGTAATGCTGTGCAGTCATCTGGGCGTTTGTCGGCGCGCACAGGTTGGTATCTGGGTCGACTTCACATGCCGGAGTAAGAGCTTCAGCTACAGTGCACTAATTTAAGGGAACCTTAATGAAGTGAAGATGTAAGACGACACGGTGCCTGGTGATCACAGGTTGTTCTCCCATGGGAAAAAAAGACCAACGCTTAATTAATGTCTTAATTTAAAACTGAAAATAAACTTTCAGATAGTTTGGGGAAAAAATGTTTTGCAAGGGTGAAAATAAATTGTAAAGCTTGTATGTGTTTTCTTTCTCCTCAGAAAATCTGTATTTGAATTTTACACATGGGGGGAGTTCAGAATTCTTGACACTTGAGTTCTGAAAGGGTGAAGCGTTATTTTAAGACTTTTGCGGTGACTTGTTTTTCGATACTATTTTGAGACTGGAAGCTGTGAACCGAGAGACACTTTGTCAAGCACCACTGTTAGAAATCTTTTGTTAATAC
Source organism: Thalassophryne amazonica (assembly GCF_902500255.1). Classification (NCBI taxonomy): domain Eukaryota; kingdom Metazoa; phylum Chordata; class Actinopteri; order Batrachoidiformes; family Batrachoididae; genus Thalassophryne; species Thalassophryne amazonica. The sequence goes on along the minus strand of NC_047121.1, from coordinate 55,583,759 downwards.
AAGAAATGTCAAAGTATTTTAAATCATGACGGATCATAGCTGATCCATGATCAGGACAGACCCCTCCCATGGGTCAGCACGCGTGCATACATCTGATTAATTGCAAAGTGTCCATAAGTGTGATTTTGTGTCATGATGAATTGGTTTTTAAAGTGCGTTAATTTCAATGCAGTCGCAGTAAAATCACAGTGTGAGTTGAGGTTAAAGCAGCTGCGCGTGCACATTGTGCAGGCGTGAGAGAAGCAAGTTAAAAACAGCTTCATGCTCTGCTCACTGCAGGCTCAGCGCACTTCTGGATCCTAAAGCCAACAGGATTTTGAGGATGAAGTGTCCGTCGTCTCTTCCCTGCACAGTGTTGAACCGGCTGAACAGAGTGCTGCACTTAAAGTGAGTCAGCTGGCTGAAAGTCCACAGCTCCGGAAAAGCAAGTATTCCCGACTTTTTCCAAGCATCTGATCAGCCAGACTGCTTATCTGGATGAATTTGGATGGGAGGGTCAAGACTAATGTATTTATTACAATCATTTTACGAGATAAATTAAAGTTCAGTTATAAACTTAGATCAGCTTTGCTATACTGAAATAATAAAAGATTGAAAAAAAAAAAAAAAAAAAAATCTGATACTGTTGCAATACAATCCAACAATTAAGGATTTTATTCTAAAATATTATGGAGGCCAGGCATTCATTCAGGACCTCAGGCAGAAGTTCCCCATTTTCTTTGTTTAGGCTGTTTTTTTTTGTTGTTGTTGTTTTTTTTAAAGCACATTACTTGTTTTTTCCTTGCTGACACTGTGGGTTTTGTGATCTGTGACAACCCTAATTTTCATCTTATTGTGCAAGTTTAAGATGTTAATTGGATATTGCATAAACATGTTCAACTGATGACTGAAATAATGTCATTTTGCAAAATGTTGCGCACTTCTGTGATTTTGAATATACTGTGTTCCCTCTCACAGCACAGCGTTCCATAGCACTTCAAGTGACAGGTTATTTGTTCAGTTGTTACACGCATGCAGCAGTATATGAATATGAGGTACAGTGCCAGAGACTAAGGCTGATGCACTGTCCAGCACCAACGCAAGCCGACTTCACACAACACGTCTGTCCAACTGTCTGAGATGCAAAATGATAAATATTATTGAATTCTTTTCATTGTCAAACTGGGTTTGGGATCTTTTTAACAATTCAAAGACACTTTTGGATTAGTTACACCACCACCGTCTTACATAAGTCGACTGGCGTCATGTGGCCCCAGCTCAGACAAAGGTCTACAGGTGACCATAGGTTTGCTGTGTGGGCGGTTCTATGATACAACTGGGGCCAGTGACTAACAGCACAACTGTAACTTCTTATACTGAATGTTGTATGTTCTGCAAGAGTAGCTCCAGAATAACCTGTCATGGTCTGCCTTTGTCCTTGCCCTTTTTAAACTTTTGTGTGAAGTTTGTTTGTTTTCCCTCCAGGTGGCGCGCTGCAGAGTCAAGGAACATCTCCTCGTACCTGACGCACATGAGCTCCTGATCAGGAGCCAGCTACTTAAACCCCAGCTCTGAGCTCAGTCTTTGCCAGTCTTCGGTGACCCTGACCCGCGAAAGTCATCCTTGACTTTCCATGATACTCTGTAAGCCTTCCATGACCATGTCTACTCTGACGCCTCCATGAGCTCTGACATTTGAGCTTCCTGCAGCTCATCTCAAGGTAACCTGGCCACCTCTAATTCCCGTATTACAGCTCGTTGATCTTTTGGTGTTTCCAGAAACTTTCCTGCGCGGCTTCCATGCTGCATGCTCGTGGGTCCCACGCCACCTTCTGCACGACGTCACTTTGGAACTCATCTGCTCTCAGCCTCAGAGCGCATAGCTCTGAAAGATCCCGTTCTCACACTGCTCCTATTTGTGACTGTGCATGACCAAGAACTGTATTCAAGAACCATTTCCCAAGAACTGCAGGAGCTCTGATGCAGAACCACTAAGAACTTCCCAAGTCATGTCTAAAGTCAAGTCCAGCTTAGTTGGAACTGCGTCACAAGATGCACAGCATCTGATCTCTGAGGACAATTCATGAACTGTGAACGTTCCTGCCTTAAGCCTACAATGAACTGTTGTATTGAGGGCTTCCAGTGTTACGAGTGCAATCATTCACCTCTGTTCTCCTCCGTCTTTGGCTCTCTGTGTCCCACCTGGCCCCAGTTCCAGCTCCATATACACCAGGACACCAGTTTGTTCTCAGACTCCCAAGCCTGTCCCTGTGTGCACTGCAGCTCCCAAACGTCCACCACATGTGGGCCCGGTCTCGGCTCAACAGGCTTCCTGCAGCTCAGCACCTCAGTTATTTCTTATCGTAAATAAAGCTCTTTTCGTTCACATCCTGTTCTGGTTCTTGCTCCCTAGCGTTTGAGTCCATCACCTGTAACGGTCTGGTCCTGTCAGTTTCGGGCAAAGAATCAGTCAACTGCACAGTAGAGCAAAGGACTGACAGATTTCTCCACCTTAAAAACAACAAAAATTCTTAAACCGGGTATGCAGTAATGCAAGAAGATATCCTGCACTGCAACTGAATCAACTAGCCTTCATGGATAAACTCCCATATTTCTATGCTCACAGTGTACAACATAATCAATACCCCGCTGCCACAGTACTTATAATACATATTTAAACAGGACGTCCACTCAGTTGTTTGTGTTGATAATTCCACGAGTACTTTCTTTTCGACAACATGGTTGCACTTGCAATTAATACAAAAGACATAAATGTGGAATGAAAGAAGACGGTGCTCCATCAAACCTTAACAGAATAAACAGGAGATTTGATTAGTGACAATTTGCAGTGAAACAAAAAACTGTTTCACAGTGGCACCAAACGGAGGCCGTGACGTGAGTCATCAGTTCAGTGAAATCACCTGCTGCAGTCTGTCTGCAAAGAACAGCACAGACCTTCACTGCTCAGAGCGTAACGGATCTCAAAAAACTCAGGGTGCGGATAAGATCACAGTTTTAAGTCACAGATCAGAACAGCCAAAAAAAAAAAAAAAAAAAAAAAAATTAGAAACAAATATAACTTCAATTTCCATTTTTATTTAAAAGGCTTTCAGAGTGAACACACCTCTCCCAAGGACATATACAACTTAAAAAAAAAAAAAAAAAAACTTCTGGATCCAAAATGTGTTTCCAGATTAAATTCAAAATATAATCCCCTCGGACATTATCCATCTGCTCACCAAATTTCTTCAACATCCTCTCACAACTTTTTAAGTGTTGCTATGTGCCAAACATGCTTCTGGAACTCTGTTCCAAACTATATTCCAGATCACCTCCATAACTGGCTCACTTATTTCTGAGGACATCTTCTATCTGCCCACCAAAATTAATTGAAATCTGTTTCTTATTTTTTGAGTTATCCTGCTGACAGACAGCCAAATACCAGTGACAACACCACCGCCTTGATGAAGATAAAAAGAACAATGAAAAGTGTCCTGTGTCTAAAGTATTTTAAAACACAGCTTCATTTTTATATTAAATAAAGTTACACTTTGTTTAATAAATTATAACTATAAATAACAACAACACACGTCACACAGTCACCATGCCATGTTGCTCAGCATGTGTATAAAAACAGAATTTGTGTATTTAATACAAAAAATAAACATTTCTAAAATCACCTTCCTTAAACTCAAAACAAATCTTTACAATTTTATATACATTAATCAAAAATATAAAAGCCAAGATGATGGGTTGCATAAGTAATGGGACCCTTTGGACCCTAGTTTTCTTCAGACAAGTCAGGGGATGGATACATGAACATTTCCAAGTCAATGAATATGTCTTCGACTTTTATTTACATAAATATAAACAGTATGGCACTCTATGGTAAATCTGTGTGGAGTAGACAGTTCTCAAAAACAGTGATTGTGCAAGAAGGAGAAGAGTGAGGAAAGCCACCAAGACAACCCAGAAGAGGTTACAGACTTCTGTGGCTGTGATTGGAGAAACTGTGCATAGTGCATGTTTTGGTGGATGTACCTTCTAGAAAATTTCTAGAACTTTCAGGCCTTCTTTTTAAGAAAATCCTCCAATACAAGACAATACGAAATTTGCTTTCTCAGCCAGATTATCCCCAAGATCTGGTTTTAAATTGTGACGGGACATCCCATGTGACACCGGCTTAACCTTTAAATGTGCTCAGCAATTCGCGATTAACATGAAACTCCCACAGTTCTATTTATATACGTACAAAAATCACCTGCTCAGAGTAAAATTTCCACCTGAAACAGCAACTTTCTGCTTCACAGAAACCCATGTATGAACTCCTTCATCGGTCACCATATTTTGGTACAAATTTCAGTTTTGGTTTTTTTTTTTTTTGTTTGTTTTAAACCCAGCTGCTTGTATCGGCTTACTTAAAAAGATGCGTGACACCTTTACAAGCACTTGTGTATTTGTGATGTAGAACATTTTAAGACCCATATTATACCCACCATTTAAAGCAGTGTTGCTTTAAAGCTCTTGAAAGACAATGAAGGAATTATCTGGTTTAATTTGGGATAAAAAGCAATTTTATCCACTCTGTGTACTTGGAAGAGAATATTTTTAACCCAGGAAAAATATATCTCAAAAAAATCTCATAAGAGGCGGGGAAACACAAATCAGTCTGTTACATTACGAGCCACAGCGTATCAGAATAGCTGACAATTAAACAGCTAATTATTTCATCATCCAAATGAGAAGCTTTGTAGCTGAAGACTGATCTCAGACCAGCAGACCACCACAATCCACAATGACACCGGAAGAGAAAACAGTCTCTGTTTGGCGACGCTTCCTTCAAGTATGAACATGAATAACTCACAACCAAATTAAGGCAAAAAAACCACACCTGTTCAAAGCAACCACAGAAGGTTCCACCAACAACAGCTCTGGGCAAAACAAATTGTGTGTGGAAATAAACAGCATGTCGTGTGTTCTCTGCTTCAGGAAGTCAGAGGAGCCTTTGAGTAATCTCTCCAACCAGTTTGCTCTCAGAGATCACACACACACACACACACACACACCCCAAAATGATGCCAGTGACATAACTGTCCCACGTCTCAACATTTGCACCGACAGCTGAAATCCTTCGTCCACGATGCCAGAGATCACACGGAGCACACGGAGTTCTCAAACTCCAATTACCTAAAAGTCGGCTGCTGGAGACGACGCGCGTAATTCGACTTGAGAAAAGCAGCTTTCTGTCTGCAGATGAGAAAACCAGCTGTCACATTAAAGCACAAGGCGTAAGGAACTAGAAACAAATTGTCCAGCTGTCTGTGTTCCATATACACTTTCCTTTCAAGTCCAGAGAATTGAATTGAATTTATTTATTTTGGCACACAAACTGTGCCAAACTGTGTACTGAGGAAGAAACCACAAGCAGGCCAGAATCTAAGGGGTGACCCTCTGCTTGGGTCATGCTACAAACACATTTAACAACACAAAATCAAATCCCATTATCATAAACATCTAGTGAACCCCATGTCTTCATCTACAGTACATACATATATACACAAAGACATGAATGTAATAGAACTATTAGACCCAGTACATATATATATTTTTTTATGTCAACATAGTTAGGCAGCAACATATGAAACACTAAATGTGGAATTAAAATCAGGTTTATTCACTCTTGCTTTGCAACCAAAATATTTTGCCCAATTTCATGTGAGTAAAATGCTTTGAGGACAGACTTATTTTATTTTTACACAACCATCAGTAAGAGCAAAACATGAGTTCTTTGACAATTTCTCCATTTGTAAGAAAACCTGTTTTTGAAAAGTTACCTTAAAATCCACCACATGCTCAAAATGGCAACAAAATAACTCCAGCAACCATTTTTTGTTGTTTGTTTAAATTACCAGCAATCATCGACACAGTCAAACCTGCACTAGTACAGTCAGTTTAGTCACCTATTCATCTCAGCTGCATGTCTTTGGATGTGGGAGGACCTCGCAAACACGGGAAGAACACGTAAAGTCCACACAAAAAGGAACAGAACATGGGACCTTCTTGCTGTGAGGCAACCGTGCTAACCAGGAAGCCACTGTGCTGCCCAGTCCCTGCATTCATTTAATAACATCACCAGCAATATATCTAGTCAGTAATCATTAAACAAAAACATGTTAATGCAATTTTAGAGTTCAGATGTTCGTTTCCGTTTCAGCAACTGTTTTGAAATCATGATTTTTTTTTTTTCCCCACAACAGCAGTCAAAGAATGTTGTGCTTTTAGGTCATGGCATGCAGATGTCACACCATGAGCGTTGTGGTTGGACAAATGTCACCAATTAAGACATACTAAATGTCGAGTTTCCCAGGGATACGCTCGTTTACTTCCAACATCAAGAAACACGCACATTAGGTTCCTTCACTTTGTGGAGCTGACAAAACACACATGATGATAAAATAAAATAAATGGGAATTCCATCTCACAGATGGATGATTTGTCATGGCAACTGATGAACCAAGAGGATTATCCCCCAAAAAAGTTTCCCAGTCATCACAAGCTGCACATGATATACTCTTGAAAATTAAATTAAATTTATCACATTAAAATGGAAAATTGTTGATTGCATTGCTTTCAAATGTCCTACCTGGCAACATGTCGAGTGTGATCATGAATATTTATGAAATGATGACATAGTATCAGTGTGAGCTACTGTCAAATGTCGGTAGAAAATGCATCAAGACTGCTTTAAAACAAACAAACAAAAACAAACAAACAAAAGTAAAGTGAGTTTGTCCTGTAATAACGATTTCTGGGCACGTGGCCCACAAGCTGGTACTCTGAGACTCGTGTCATCAAGACTGGAAAGAGGTGTGTTAATACTCACTCAAAGGTGAAGAAAAGTCCACATGTGACCAGAATGAGGAGGAGGGTGAGGTAGAAAACCCCCGTTTGCTTTGCCATCATAATCCTCCCATCGCAATAAAATTTATTCCGGCCTGGAAAGGCCTCCCATTTTCTCTTCTTTGGGGTCCTCTTCTTGTAAGCGGTCTCCATTGGTGTGGAGCTACGAGTGCTTATTTGGCTGTACTCGCACTCTCGCATGGACTCAGACACCCCGAGATGCATCAACCACTGACTAAACCTCTCAGAGGGGGTACGTCCCAGGGCAGATGCTCCACTGTAATAAAGACAATAAAGCAGGTCAGCACAACAGATTACTTCAGATATTAAACTCCAATAACTAGTTTATTTGAAAAATTCAGAGCGAACATTTAGTCACCATGAAACAGACGGCAGATTGGCTTTTGTTCGTTCTTTGGCTGGAAGTGATGGAATGATAATTAACATAACTTACAGTCTTCCTCACATAGTATTTTAATCACTGTACTAATCACATCTGAATTTAAATTATTATTACATGGGGAGCTGCCAAACTGCACTCAATGAAACTATTTGCAAAATATAGGATTTGCTTGCAAACAATCCTGAACCGTGTTTTCAAAATATCTATATACGAGGTCTATTAGAAAAGTATCCGACCTTATTATTTTTTCAAAAACCATATGGATTTGAATCGTGTGATTACATCAGACATGCTTGAACCCTCGTGGGCATGCGAGAGTTTTTTCACGCCTGTCGGTTACGTCATTCGCCTGTGGGCAGTCTTTGAGTGAGGAGTCGTCCACCCGCTCGTCGATTTTTTTCATTGTTTAGGAATGGCTCAGAGACTGTTGCTTTGTTTGATAAAATTTTTTTCAAAACTGTAAGGCACAACTGAGTGGACACCATTCAATAAATTCAGCTGGTTTTCGGTAAAAATTTTAACGGCTGATGAGAGATTTTGGTCTGGTAGTGTCGCTTTAAGGACGGTCCACGGCGCCTGACGGCGATCTGCGCTTCGAGGCGGCAGCGTCTCGCCATTTCAAGTTGAAAACTTCCACATTTCAGGCTCTGTTGACCCAGTAAGTCGTCAGAGAACAGAGAACTTTCAGAAGAAGTCGGCATGAGGAGTTTATTCGGACATTCCATTGTTAACGGTCATTTTGTAATGAAAGAACGTGCGGGCAGAGTCGCATGTCGAGCTGGACCCGACCGCGGGGGGTCGCGGCAGGAAAAACACCTCCGTTGGAAACCTTAACGGGCAAGTTGGAACATGCCCAAGCTGTTAAACAATTTCTCAGTTACTCACTTGTTGAAAGCCATTAAAAGCCGCCTGAATTCTACAAATGGTTTTCAACACGGAGGTGTTTTTCCTGTCGCGGCGCACACAGATTTGCCGAGTCGTCACGGAAACGACTCGGCGAATTTGCGCGTACGTCTTTCATTAAAAAAAATGTCCTTAAACAGTGGAATGTCCGCATAAATTCCTCATGCCGGCCTCTTCTGAATCTTCTCTGTTCTCTCACGATGTCCTGGGTGAATTAAGCCTTAAATTAGGATGTTATCAGCTCGAAACAGGCCGACGACAGCGCCTGGAAGCGCTGCAGGACGTCCCGCTCCGTGGGAAGTCCTTACACCGACAGAAACACCCCATAATCTCTCATCAGCCGTTAAACTTTTCACAGAAAACCAGCTTAATTTCTCGAATAGTGTCCACTCGGATATTCCTCACAGGTCCAGAAAAAATTTTGATAAAGCAACGCGCTCCGTCTCGAGCAGCGTGTGAAACAAAGGAATTCAGCCGAGAGGCCGGGACCACATCTCACTCAAGGCCTGCCCACAGGGAAATGACGTCACCGACACGCGTGAAAAAACTCACGCATGCGCACGAGGGTTCAAGCATGGTGTAATCGCATGTCATTCAAATCCATATAGTTAAAAAAAAAATAAAAGGGTCGGTTTATTATCTAAGAGACCTCGTACTCAAGCTCGACCGATATACCAGCTGGCCGATATGAGCCTTTCATGAACGTATCGATATTGTATCTGCTATCCCAAAAAAATCGACATGGGTCGGGCTCTACTATATACACTACTAATCTGAGCTAGCAGAAAGCACTGCTGTGTTTGGGCTAATCTGGGCAGCTAATGTGTTAGCTATCGAGACAGTGAGGTCCATAAGTCATTGGACAGTAACCATTTTTTTTAGTTTTTGCCTCTTTGCAAGATGCTTATAGTGTAGATTTTCAGCTTTAATAAGGGTTTTCATGAAAACATCACAACCACTTAAGAACTGCAGCCATTTTAGGTATATTGTCCTCACATAAAGCAAATCAGAAATTAAACATGTAACAGTATTAACCGCAATGTTTACATAATACTGTTAAATACTGATTTATTGCCATGGTGGCTTGTTTTTTAAAGTAACAACTGTGTAAATCTCAACGCAGAGTTGCAGTGAAATCAAGTGAGTGTACGAAAAAAAAAACATTTGAATGTTCATGTGAAGGAAGCATGTTATAGGCAGAGAGTGTCTGAGGCCGTGTGGGCAGCCTGTGAAGCTCGATGAACTTTAGGGTCCAAGCACAGCAATAATCACTTTGAAATATCAGGAAACTGTGGATGTAATGCATGCACTTGCTGAGGTCATTCAGACCAGTGTGTGTATTGTGCTGAGGGCTGGTAGTCCACCAATCTTCAGGGGGAGAAAAAAAAAACATGACTTCTCCAGACTTTTGTCGAGTTGTGTGCCTGCTGAGGAAGACAAGTATTTATCTGTAATGTGCCAAAGAAATAAAATTACTATGACTATACTACTACCCTCTTACCAGACAACAATGTAGACAGACACCCTCTTTTTTCTTTAAGAATTTGAAGTTATAAACTCAGACTTGCTTCATTTTCTTTCTTTCTTTCTTTTGCATTTATTTTTATGACACTGACAAAATAGACTATTATTCACTATTAGCGTTCCTGTCACAATTGAACATGACAATTACATTTTTTTTTTTAAATATTTAAACATTGGACACCTTGTTCTCATTCAGGACAGCGGGTATTACTTGTTTTTACTGTTCTTTAATTTGGTTTTAAAAATGGAAAGAAAAAGCACAGATTTGTATGTTTTGTGATGTGGCCTAAAATTGGAGGTATGGCTCAAATTTCCAAACTTTGTATGCATTTCAGAAAAATGAAAGCCAAATATTAAACTTTTAAAAGTCACTTAAACTAATTTGCACAGTTACTAAGCTGTTGAGATGACAGGGTTAGAGCTGTGCTCTGACACCAAGTGTAGTCAGCTTCAGGAGTGCAAAAAGTTAATTATCCTGTTTTCAACGCAGTGCAGAACATATACACAGCTCCCACCCCCAGCCCCCCACCCAGCCCCAGCTTTAGAGCCTATAAGTAATTGGACAACCTAATTCTAAGAATTATAGGATTCTGTGCCTGGAGAAACTATGCATAGTCCAACTTTTTATTCATTACATCACCAGTTAGACGTGAATTTTCTGCTCCAGTTTGACAGAAGGCACATGGGACATTCAAGCCTAGCTGTAATCAGTGTTCTTGTACTCAGTGGATTATTGATATGGTATTGTATTTAACAGCATCCAAAAGTAAAACTACCATGATCGCACAGCATTCAATAAACTTCTGTGACTATCTCGAAATAAAGAGTGACATCATGGTGCTGAAGGTGTACAGGAGAGAAATACATTAACAGGTCAAAACCTAGGTTTTGGGTTAAGTTTAGGGCTACGATAAAGCATGAACAATGAAATTGGGTAGTTTAAATAATAACACTAACAGGGCTGTCTACATTGCCATCAATGATGACATGACAAGCACAGTAACCTTTAGCGCTCACCACAGACTACAGAGTGTTAGCAGACAGCACTGACATTTTTGAAATGTAGATAAATAAGCGTACAGTGTCTGAGGGGGCAAAAACAGGAATAACACCCAGATAGTGGTGCAGGTTGACAATTGGAACATTAATTTGTCAAGATGATCATATGTGGATCTGGCTCACAGTAGGACATCATCATAATGACTGTATGATGTCATGATGCAATACAGTTTTGCACTCATCTGAATCAATAGCAACGTGTTTGGTGGCGTTACAGGTGAAATGGGGGAGTGCTGTGCCCCCTCTGGGTACGCCCCTGAAATTTCCTGTTTAAAAACAAGACATTTAGAAGGTGTTTATCTGCAGTTTTAAAGAACTTAGAGTATTTGTGAACTTTAAGGGAAACACAAGGGTTAAAAGCTGTCAGAACAGGTGGGAAAAGTTTAACAAGTGACCAAAATAAGACATAAAAGGTAACGTTCATTAAACAAAACGTCACCAGCAAGTAGCCCCGGTGAAGATTAAGTTAATCGAGACAGCACAAGAAAAACAAACTTGGTGAACGGCAGCTTCGTTAGCGAACGTCCTGGTTAGCATTAACCTGCTACAGCTAGCACACACAACTAGCTAGAAAACTGGTTAAGTTAACGTTAGCGCCGTGACCAGCTCGTTCGGTTTATGGTTAGCTCGCCGTACACATTTTCACCTGACGAATGTTTTTTGACTTTTAACTCGGACTCAAAATGGAAACGAAGCGCCGGAGACGTGCCGGTCGCGTATGAGAATGCTGGCCGAAGAGGAGGCGGCGGTCGCGGCGGCGTCTTACCATCAGGTCGCGGTGTCGTCGCGTAGCGTCTCCCCGCTTATCCAGGTTTGTTCGGAGGCGACGACAAAGCCAAGAACACCATTTTCACAAGTATAAATCACTTCGAAAAGAAAAACTCGTCGCTAAAAAGCAACTTTTTGTTTTTTTTTTTTAAGGGGGGGAAATACTGAATCCGAAGGCACGGCGGGGCGCTCAGACCAGCATCCTCCTAACGTGTGCTCACAGGAGGCGACGAGCTCCCACATCCGAGGAGGAGAACAAAGCCCGAAAAATGATCACAAATCTTCACCAACATCAGAGAGGGGGGGGGGGGGGGAGTTGCGGTATTCCTTAAGAAGCGGACGCACAGGCCGAGTGTTCAGTGTTCCGATCGGCACAGAGCTACCGCCCTGCAAACAAACATCAAGAGCGGAGGAGGAGGAAAGCCTCCCTGCTACTCCGCGTGCTCCTCCCCCTTCTCCCAAGGCTGTGGGGGTGCAAGAGGGCATGGGGGGGAGTTCTCACGCCAGGGTGCACGCTGCAGACTGCGATTTTGCAGGAGGAATGAGATCAATTAACATAAAGGAGCGTGTCTATGTTGATAGCTCACGCCTATTAACAGAAAGGGGCGTGCCTATATGCTGACAATAACCAGGGCCAATTAACATAAAGAGGTGTGTCTATATGCACACAGCACAACAGAAGCAATTACCATAAACAGGCATGTCAATGTGCACAGCTCAAAAGGGTTAATTAACATAAAGGGGCGTGTCTATACGCACAGTTCACAAGGATCAATTAACATAAAGGGGCATGTCTATACGCACAGCTCAAAAGGATCAATTAATATAAAGGGGCGTGTCTATACGCAAACAGATCAAAGGGATCGATTAACATAAAGGGGCATGTCTATACGCACAGCTCAAAAGGATCAATATAAAGGGGCGTGTCTATACCACACAGTTCAAAAGGATCAATTAACATAAAGGGGCATGTCTATACGCACAGCTCAAAAGGATCAACATAAAGGGGCGTGTCTATATGCACACAGCTCAAAAGGATCAATTAACAAAGGCGCATGTCTATATGTGCAGCTCAAAAGGATCAATTAACATAAAGGGGCGTGTCTATATGCACACAGATCAAAGGTATCAATTAACATAAAGGGGCATGTCTATACGCACAGCTGATAAGGATCAATTAATATAAAGGGGTGTGTCTATATGCACACAGATCAAAGGGATCAATTAACATAAAGGGGCATGTCTATACGCACAGCTGAAAGGATCAATTAATATAAAGGGGCATGTCTATACACACACAGCTCAAAAGGATCAATTAACAAAGGCGCATGTCTATATGCGCAGCTCAAAAGGATCAATTAATATAAAGGGGCGTGTCTATACCACACAGTTCAAAAGGATAAATTAACATAAAGGGGCGTGTCTATACACTAGGGCTGAAACTATTAGTTGAGTAAGGAATAATTCGATTACAAAAAATGTTTGAGGCAAATTCTGCCTCCAAGCAAAGTTTAATGTTGTAGTACATATGCCAGGCCTGTATGTGGCGCTGTAACGTCCCCAGAAAAAAATACAGACGACAAGAGCATGTGCATAATAAGCCGTGTAAGAGCTAATTAATGTAGCACCAAAAGCTACTGCTTTCCCACGTGACACACAGAGTAAAATCTGAAATGCGTATTTTTTAAAAAAGCAATGTGTTTGTTTCTAAAAAACACACGGTTTGGTCTGCTGGCTGCTCTCTGCGCCACGTGAGGAGTGATGGCTGCTGTGTCTCTCTGCCCGGTGTGAGGGGCTCAGCGCTCCCCCCACACCGGGCGAGTCACAGCTCCGTCCCCGGCCACACGGACAAACAGTCTCTGAAAGAAGATTCTAGAAGTCCACTCTTTCCTCTGTGTTTTGCTCAGACTCACACTGAGTGTTTCACTTTTTTGGGCAACACACGTTTCACAAACACAGTAACTTAAATAAAAAATTAACTAAAATAACTTAAAAGTCCTGGAACAACACAAGTCTGAGTTGCGTCCCACCGGAGCTTCATCCAGGCAAAAGAAAGCACACATCGAGATCAAAGCTGCAGCACGATACACACAGCCGTCACGCTTAGTGGAAGCACGGGAGAAGAAGTTTATTGACTTTCAAAGGAAATAAGATTGACAGATAATAAAGGAGGCGTGTCAAGCTGAAGTTACCTCAGGGGCGTGGTCAGATTGTTCCTTCATGGGGGGGGATGTCGTATAAAGCTGCAGTGTGGAGGATTTTAGGGGCGTTAATCATCAGAAGTATAATGTCTGTTCATTTGTGTATAAAATACCTGCAACAATGAATCAATGTGTCTTTATGAATGAGACCTTCATATCGACACGGGAGCGGGCCCCCTCACAGAGGCCGCCATGGTGCACTGCCATGTTTGTACAGTAGCCCAAAAGGGACATACTTACTGCACCTTTTGCATTTTGCAGCACAGCTGGAAGATTGAAGGAAATAAAGCTCAGAAGAAAATCTGTTGCAGCTTTGCAAGAAAATTGAAAGATCCTACTGTAAAATTGATGAATTGGCTACATAAAAAAAGAAGCTATTGTAGGTATGTAACGCTGTGCATGAGTCGTATTACAGAGACGTTTTTTCAGATTGTCTTGTTACAGAGATCATTTTGTTGTTTTATTTTCTGTCATTTGGTTCTTTAACATGAATCATGATGAACGTATAAAATCTGGCTGTGAAATGACCTGCCAGGGCCGGATCTAGCTTCCAAAGGTTCACCCTTACTACAGGGTCAGGGGCATGCACTTTTTAAAGAAATTTTAATAGTCAATAGCCCTTTACCTGCAATCTGGGAAACGAAGTACTGATTCTCTATTCATTGTTTCTAATGCAAAATGTTTATTTAAAACACTGGAAATCTTCTATCGACAGTGACTCAAATAAGCTGGGCGCTACAGGTAGTATTTTCTGGAGTATAAATTGCAGGTTTTTTTTTTTTTTTTTTTTACAGGTTTGGGAGGTCCTGTGACTTACACTCCTGTGTGATTTATACACCAAAAAATTACACATTTGTTATTCATAATAATAAAAATGACCTCTGCCAATGAAGTAGGGCAGAGGTCATTTTCATTATTATTGAGGTGCATCCAGACCAGATCAGCCACACATTTTAAAGGCGGTGTTTTGGGCATCAGCAGAGGCACAGCATGGACCTCAATGCATGTGATTTTCATTTTGTTGTTTTGACAGGTAAAAATCCATCATCTTTTGGATTGTATCACTGGAATGATCAAAACACGAGGACACTGATGTTGGAGAGGCAGATCCAGGTCCTGCAGCTGACGACAGCCTCGGCTTGGTTTCAGCCGCCACACGCATCCTGTCAGAGCTCCATGAGTCAGCTCCTCAGAGGCTCAGGAGCGTGGGAGGTTTCTCCTACGTGAAACGCATCCTCCATCACCAACAAAGACCAGAGGCCCGCTGGATATCCAAACCGAGGAGGACAGCAGATGATGTATAGTAAAATATAAAAATGATGTGTTTCTGCCTGGAGTCAGACTGAATTAAAGCTGTGACTTGTATTTTTTCTTTTGATGCTCTGTGTGCTTCTTACCCTGCGTGCTGCTACAGAATGCTGCTGGAACCTCAGTTTCCCTCAGGGAGTCTTCCCAACGAATTAATCAAGTTCTAATCTAATCTAATCTTTTATCTGCAGGAGTGATGACTCTTTGCAGCCTAACAATCTCTGAAACATGTAACAAGCCTCAGCAATGCTTTTATTAAGAGAAGCTTCAAATAGGATTTGAGGTTTGGTCCAGGCTTTAACTTGGCAAAGGAACAAAAAGAGATGTTTCATCAAGTTTGTTTGTTTGACATTAAATTACAGTGAACAGCAGCAGGCGGGTTCAAGGCTTCACGCTCAGGGTGATAATGAAACATGCTTCATAACTGATTTTTATGACCTGTAAAATTTTGACAAATTAACTTCTTCGCATTTGACTATTTCTTGGCCAAAACAAACAAATATGATTAAACAGAATATTTAAGAAATTGGAAATCTTGTCCTTACAATTACCCAAGAACATCTTTTTTTTTTTTTTAAGTTCCATAATAATAAAAAATGTAAGTCCCTGTTTAATGGAGAGCGATATTAACTCTTTATCTTGTTTCATCCAGAAGTGATTATTGCAGTGTTTCATTCTCTGGTGATGCGTCAGGACAAAAAGTTTTCAGATGGTTCAAAAGGCTGCTGGAGTTCTAACAAATACCAAGAAAATCTGAACAACATCCTGGTTGTGTTTCTTAATGGCTGATTACAAATGAAGTCAGAGACATTTTCAGTGACCTGGAAATGTTCATGTGTTCATCATGTGACTTGTCTCAAGAAAACTGTCCGTACACATGATGATTTTTATTGAAAAATAATAGTTGTATTTAGTTTGTCCAATTATTTATGAGCTCTGATAATGAATGGACTGCTTATGAAAATAGATGTAATCCCCAAATCGTTAATCCCTTGAATTAATGCTAATAATCGACACCACAGTTACACCTTGATTGTTCCCATTTTCAGACAGTCTCAGTCACAAAGTCCAATTTACCACTCAGTCCACCACAGTCTGTATAAAATTTCAGAAAAAAATTCATGAGACTGTTTTCCAGAAAATCTCCAGACACTGCACCTCACAGCGTCTGTGTCTGTCTCACTGCATTTCACAGGGTGCCCCTGCCTAGGCTTTAACCTAGGAAAAACAAAGCCTAGCCCGTGGGTCAAAGATACTCACATTTCTATTTCTCAACTGAAATATTTGACATAAACAAACACTGTGATCAGAACTCAAAGTGATTCCATCACATCTCCTCTGTGCTTCAATCAATCAGCTGTTGTCAATAGAAGAAGCAGCCACAGTCAGCAGTTGACGTTTGTTTTATTGGCCTAAGATTGTCTGGACATAATGTGACGTCTTCCGGTGCTTAACAATGTTGATCGTACATTTATTTGTGATGTGTGCAGCACAGAGTATAAATGTGTTTTTACTCAATAAAAACAAAACAAAACTTTACAATCAGCCTTCAGGACATTTTCTTTTTTGGAGTCAGAAAAGTGACCTTTGAAATGAACAGAGGACACTTGGAGAAACAGAAAAACGTGTTTGGGTTTGTGATGTGACCTCTGACCTCGTTCGCCGGCACGTCCACGTGTGATTACCAAAGCGATTGTGTTCTCAGCTATAGTACAATGCATACAGGATGTTCTTTTTCTGTTTGTTTTTTTTTTACACTGAAACATCAGTTACATCTGCCAGGTTCAAATATTTAACCCCAATAACAAAATATGTATCAGAACAATAACAAATTTACCAACAATAAAAGCGTTTGTTCTAATAGCCAAAGTCCTTTTTGTTTCTATGCTTCAGTGAGACTGAACATCCAACAGTCAGTTTGGACAGTGATGGACAGACAGAGCACAAGTGCTGAGGAAAAAAGTCACTGACGAGAATCGATTCATTGATTCCATGGAATTGATTGGCTGGTGCAATGCTGCCTCCAGGTGGCCTGAAACGTACACTGCAGGTGTCTGCTGCTCTTGTCCTATTGCACAATTCATCTTCCAAAACAAACAAACAAACAAACAAACAAAGCTCAAGCTGCTGTACAGTGTCACAGTTTAAATAAATAGTCTTCACTGACAAAATGTAGCCGTTATAAAAACCAAAAACATCCACCCCGTGATCGGATCAGCACCAAAATCTGGCGGCAGCTTTGGCTGAGAAAGTAAACAAAAACACGTGGATCCAACACAAACAGTATTAAATATTTGTAATAAAACGAGCTTTCAAGTCCCAAAACCCACATTTTTTTTTATATGGCCCAGAAAGTTGAACATATATAGATATTTTGTTTTATGTTGATATTTAAAAAAAAAAAGAGAAAAAAAAATCTGTCATTTTCCATAAATAAAAATAGAAAAGCACACAAAGAACTTTAGTTGCTGCTGTGTGAGTCCTGCTGTCATAACTTCCCTAAGTGAAAGAGGACTTGGCAAATAATGGAAACCACTCCATAGTTGAGCACCGAGGAGATGGAAATGTCTAACAATCTGCTTTCGTACAGCACAAACTCTGTCTTGTTCTCCTCCACTTTGGCCAGAGCCAGCAGGCCTTTGGCCGCTCTGCACAGCATGTTGACGCTCGGCGGGTCCATAGGTGGGTGCCCCATGTGGAGCAAACTGTGAGGGTTCTGCTGGTACTGCGCCATGCTGACGCCGTCCTCCAAGAAGCCCACCAGGTTGCCCACGCTGCCCTTCTGCATGGCGATGGCGCGAGCTGCCGTGGGGTCTCCTTGTGCCAGGTGGGCGAGGACAGCCACCGCCATCTCCCTGTATACCTGGTGCTTCCTCTGGCCCACATAGCGGACCAGGATGCCGAAAAGTTTCTCCTGTCTGCTGAAGGGTGGAGTAGCCAGCAGGAGGTCCACGTTGCCATCCTGGATGCTGAGCTTGCACAGGCACTCCAGCACCAGCCTCTGCGGGGTCAGCTGGGAGTGTGGCGCTGCCAAAGGAAACGGGTCCTGGGCTTCGGCCGATGGGCAAACCATCCAGTGAAGAAGGCCGTCCAGGATGGGGAGGCAGATGGTGTCTGGGTAGGTGGAGAGGTCCAGCTGACCGGAGACATTTGCCAGAGTGACGAAGGCGTTCTCCCTGAGCACACTCAGACACTCCCACCACCACTCCTCCTTCATGCACCACAGCTCCTGCTCTTGCTGCTTGTCCCTCTGGACATTAGGGGCTGACCTGTTTCTCTCCGGGTGCTGGTGATGCAGCAGAAGGAGTCTGCCCAGGAGAAGAACCAGAGCAGGGTGGTGGGACATTTCTGAGTCATTCCCGGGAATAAAGGACAGGCTGCGGACAATGTTGGAGATGCAGAGGCACCGCTTGGCTAGGGAATCCTGCCAGGGAGCCATGGTGGAGAGCGGTGCCTCGTCCAGGCACCGGGGCTCGTCCTCCAGCAGGGTGATGTGGTCTTCTTTCCCGTCCGGGTGGACCCTGAAGGGATAGGATGGCAAGGAGCGTGCAGGGTGGGCGTAAGAGAGGGCGTCGACCCTGGCACACAGAACATCATCAATAGTAGCAGTGAGGTGTTTCCTTGGGTGTTTCTCTTCCTTCTCATCCTGCTTGTCTTCTGGCTGGTTGTCTTTTATCATTTTGTCCTCCGTCCTGGAAAGCGGGTCGATCCGGGGTTCAAAGTGCATCTGGATGTGAGCAGTGCAGTCGCCTCCTCCGGCCTGCCACTGCAGCAGCCCGCTGGCGAACTCTGTGACATAACCAAGGCGCTCCATCATGTCTTCAATCAGGTCGTCCTTGTGGACAAACTTAATGGGGACTTTGTCGTATTTGCTGGCTTGTTGAGGCCTCGGCTCCACCTCAGCAACAGGTTGGTCAACACACTCCTCCTTAACCTCCGTCCTTTCTTCCTCTTTCTGCCCGCCTTCACCCTTGTCCTCGTTTTTTATCACCGTCTCTTCATTCAGCTCCACCGGTGTCGGTTCTTCCTCCGTATCAGCCCCGGCTCGCTCCACCAGCAGCTCTGTCTCTGGCGGCGACTCACCTTCTGGCTGAACTGTGCCATCTGTTTTCGGACAGGGTGCCGATTCTTCTTCATGTCCGGAGACAGCTTCCAAAAGGTTTTTCTGAGCCACCGTTCCCACCTCAAACTCTTCCAGAATACCAAAGATCTCGATCAGACAGCGGCGGAAGTATTCCACGATCAGCTCCAAGAAGCCAGGCAGCTGGTGAGACAGACGTGAGAGTCAAAACCAGACTGGACCTTCTCATCAAGCCAGAAAACCCACAGGAGACAACACAACATATCCTCTTTACACACAAACAAATGACTCATTGGATGAACTCAATTCAATTATGGGCAGGATTTCTATATAATAAATATATGTAGTCCCAAATAAATTAAATTAAATTATCTTGCATGGATGTGCTTTATCTGAGTTGGGGCTACATATATTTATTATATGGAAATCCTGCCCATAATTGAAATGAGTTTATCCAATGCATCAGTTTTTTGAGTGGAAAGTGTGGGGCAGGTAGCTCAGTGGGTTAAGGGGCTGGGCTTTTAATGTGCAGGCCTGGGTTCAATTCTCGGTCAGGCTAACGTGTCTGTGTCCTTGAAAAGACACTTCATCTGCATCGTCCAAGTCCACCCATTTGTAAACAGGTGGACTGGGAAAGTCATCGAAGTGACAATCTGATGGCTGTAAGTCCATATTGTGATGTACAGCTGCTTATTTATGTATTACAACATTCAGCTGTTTACTTCAGTGATTTATTTAGTTATTACAGTTATTTACTTATTACAATAACTATTTATTTATTTATTAACATTGTTAGCTGCTGTAATAATTGTAGAAACTGCACGAAACATTTGCAATAATGTTTTGATAAAAATATTACTGTTTGTTAAATGTGAAGTGTTCAAATATTACATGTGGCATTTTGCTTTGATTTCATTATGCATGTCTGTCAGGGACAGCAACAGACTGGACAAATTTGTCAGGAAGTGCGTGTCAGTGATGGGGAGGGAGGCGGTTTCTGTGGGTGAACTGGTGGAGAGCAGGACGAGGTGTATTATGAACTCTATTATTAACAACAAATCTCATCCTGTACACGACACTGTGGTGCTCAGAAAAGCAACCACAGTGACAGACTCCTCTCCATGAGATGCAGGACTGAGAGGGATAGAAGATCATTTGTCCCGGCCGCCACGAGACTGTTTAGCGCCTCTTGTTAATCTATTTTTACTTCTTATGTGTTTTTATATTTGACTTATTTATTGGTATTTTATTGAATGGATGAATTGTGTATGTATGAATGCTCTCAGGCAAATGAATTTCCCCTTAAAGGGGATGAAATATTTATCTGTCTATCTATCTATTAAAGAAATGAATGAATTATGAAGTCACGAGCCCAATTTAAATAGCGTTGATTTCTCTGTAGCACATGAAAACAGAAAAACTGTTGCTGCTGATCCCATTACAATTACAGAACATTTTTAAACACCAGACTAAGTACAAGTTAATTGCTGTAGAAGTTGATTTATTTTGAAAGGTTTTCCTGTTATCAACTGAAATCTGCTTGAAAAGTTCTGTAGAACTGAAGCTCACTTACTGCTTATGGGATTATGATTATGAATAAATACTAGATATTTAGCAGCTTTTAATGTTTTAAGTTTTACCTGAGAGAGGTTAAAGGAAGCTACAGTGCTGTCGTCATAAAGCAAGATGTTGATGGTGTCCAGAGCCCATGTGCTCTCTGCCAGCAGGCCGGACTTCAACGACATCATCACACGCCATGCCTCCGGCGTTCCTGAAGTCAGAACATCATCAAACATCACAACAAAACAACAGAACAACATCAAAACAGCAAAACAACAACATCAAAACAATATCATCACACACCCGGTGTTCATGAAGTCAGAACAACACAAGAAAATAATCAAAACAACATCACAACAACAGAACAACAACATCAAAACAATATCACATCATCACATGCCACACTTCCAGCATACCTGAAGTCAAAACATAAAAAAAAAAAAAAACACATCATCAAAAGAACATCGCAACAACATCACATCTCCAGTGTTCCTGAAATCAAAACAATATTATAACAACATGATAGTGGAATAACAATGTTAAAACAACATCACATCATCACACGACACGCCTCCAGTGTTCCTGAAATCAAAACATCAAAACAATATTATAACAACATGACAACAGAACAACAACGTTAAAACAACATCAAAACATCATGACACACCACATGGTGTTCCTGAAGTCAAAAGAAGATCAAAACATCATGAAAACATTAGTAAGAACATGACAACAACAGAACAACAATATCTAAACATCACATCATCACACACCACGTCTCCAGCATTGCTGGAGTCAAAACATCATAACAACATCAAAATATCACACCATCAAAACATCATTAAACGCCACACGTCCAGCATTCCTGCCATAAAAACAACATCGCACCAATATAACAATAGCAGAACAACAGTATCACTACATCACAACAATATCCACTGACGGCGATCTGACTGATGGAATGAATGATGAGCACATTAATATTGGTGTTACTACATAAGAATAATTCAAAATTGATAAATAATTCACAGTGATTATGAAGACAAAGCATTTTCTTAAATTAACCATTATTCAGTTTCCCCATAATTTGTGTGATGATTCACTTTGTTCAATTTATTTCATTTATATAGCGCCAAATCACAACGCTGCCTCAGAGCACTTCACACGAGTAAGGTCTAACCGTACCAACCCCTAGCGCAAGCACACAGGCAAGAGTGGTAAGAAAAAAAACCTCCCTCTGGTGATAATGAGGAAGAAACCTCAAGCAGACCAGACTCAGAGGGGTGACCCACTGCTTAGGGCCATCATAACAATTACAAGGTTTTTACAAAATAATCTGTTTATTTATTTAGTTATTTTAAACTTGCACACGGTGAAAGCCAAACATGCTGTTGACAAAAAGACTGTCTCCTGCGTCTCACCCGTGTCTTTGGAGTTCAGCTTGCGTCGAGGCTTCAGGATGGGAATGGTGGCCTCCACTGATCCTGGAGGGTAGTTGAGGTCCCTCCTCAGGTTGAGCGGAAAGTGACCCAGCGGCCCCGTGCCCTGTGAGCCCAACATGGGCATCCCAGGTTTAGGCATCTTCATGGCTGATATGAAGGGTGCTTTGCTTGGTGACATTCGGGACTCCATGGAGCGCTGGAAGGCTCCTGGGCTGGGTGCTCTGGGCAGGTGGTTTGCCATGGAGTTGGAATAGGATGAAGGGGGTTGGCGTGAAGAGAGGGGAGGGAGGGCGCCGGAGGATGACATGTAGGGTGACTGCCGATGCCACTGGTCCTGCCCGGGCCTGCCATCCATGTCGTACGGTGGCATCTGTGAAGTCGGTCCCTGTCGGTTGGGGTAAGGATAACCAAGTTCTGTCCTAGATGGCCACATGTTTGGGCTGTCAGCAGCGTTGTTATGCGTGGGGGCACCTCCCATCATGCTGTGGTGGTTCTGCCCTGCAGGGCCCATGCGGTCACGAGGGTAAGAGTAGGGGAACTGTCCCTGGATAGGTCTGCGCTCAGGGCCTGAGTACCCTCCACCGTAGTGGTTGTACACGTCTGGCTGCTGGGTGGTGTACTGCATGGCGTACATGTCACTCTCGTGCCTCTTTGGAGGGGGGCCGTACATACCGTCCATGGGTCGCTTGTACGCCTGCTGGGGCAAAGGTGCAGATGGTTAACGGTGATCAGGAGAGACGTACGAGCTGTACTCACTTCATAAAGAGGTCCACGTGTGTGCATGTTTCTAAAAATTCCAACTGCAACCAAGGATTCAAAAAACATTAATACTACCAATTTCAATAAAATATCTAATTTCATCACAAATAAAAAAAATATCATAAATAACTCACCTGACTGTGTCCATTTTTTTGTCCTTTTCTCATTCATTAAATGTATTCCATGTAATTTAATTTAATATCAGGTGGGCGTTTCACCAACTTTCTTCAAAAAAGGAGGTGGACTGATGTTTGGCCCTGGGCCTTCCAACGGGCAAATGGGGCATAATAATAATAATAATAATAATAATAATAATAATAAGAAGAAGAAGAAGAAGACGACAAATTAAGAATAACTCAACCTTTTCATTGGCTTCCTTGCTTGTTCAGCCTGTTGGTCTATTTTGTCATAATTGTGGTGAAATGTGATTGTGAGTATAAGTCAATTTCTTTTTCTTTTTTTTAAAATTGTTTGTGAGGTCCGATGACTGAAATGCGACTTAAATACTGAAAAATCACAAATTGTTATTTATAATAGTACTTATAATAGCTTTTTATATCAGACTTTCTCATGTATCAAAGCACTAAACAAAATAAATTCCATTAATAAAAGAATAGATGGCATTTAGGAAAGTACACTAGAGCAATGCACAAAAAAATTCAAATTAAAGAGCTGATAAAACAAAAAAAGGTGCGATTTACACTCCAGAAAATATGGTATATAATAAATACAGTAAAAGTAGCACTTCATAGAGTGCATATTTCTACCAAAGCCCAAAATATCCTGTCTGAGTTCTTTCGTCGTCCCATTTCACTCTGGGTCACCACAGCAGATTTGATATGGAACTGCATGTTGATTTGGCACAAACTTTACACCAGATGCCCTTCCTGGCGCAACTCCACATGGGCACAGGTGATCTTATCATGCCACCCAATGATTATAATAATAATAATAATAATAATAATAATAATAATATCTTTTAAAATGCCTTTGCTCCACCCTGTAATCTTGATCAATCCCTCAAAATAAGGGTTTGTCTTCCACATGAGAGCCATAAATCCTTTCACCAAATTTTGTCAATATCTGTTAATTTAGTACAACTGCAACCTCTTTGATTGGGCCAATAAATATCCAACCATTAAATAACTAAATGAAAACACAGAATTTGTTCCTTTGGTTCATATTGTTTAAATAATTCTCAGCATTTCACAAATTAACTGAACCATGAATGTTTCATATTCCGATAGAATTTGAGATATTTGCCGCTTAAAATTTAAAGTGACGTTTTAGACTCCGAGTTAAACCTCGTACCTTCCAGATGTGTAAATGGTGGATAAACGCTGATTTAGATGAGCGGGTCTCACCTGTTGCTGTGGGTACATCCCTAATGGATGCATCCCATAAGGCATGCTGGGATACTGCTGACTGTAACCGTCATGTCTGGAACACAGGAAAGACGTTGGAAAAACAAGCGGATCAGAAACAAAAGCAGCTTTTGAAGAATGAAGCGTAAAGCTACATAAAGACGGTGCATGGGGCGCTGACCTCTGCTGTGACGGGTATCTGCTGGGAGAGTACATGCTGCCCTCACTGTTGGAAGGTCCCAGGTTGTTCTGGCTCCCTGGGGGACCCATGCTCCCCTCCATCCCCATCACGTGGTCTGGTCTAAGGGATCAAACAACAGGTATGATTTCTTGGACATATGTCTTGCATATAGTAGCAGACCTTTTAAGTAAAGAGCCTCAAATATCTGACAAGAAGCGTAACGATAAACCTTCTATTACAGTCAAAAGATAAATTCCTGAATATTTCAGATTCACTGTCACTGAATGACAGTATTATCATATAGCAACTTCAATATGTCTGATTCTTGTAGACAACAACTACATTCTAATCCAATCATTACTGAGTTGTGCAACCCCTGTGCCTGCTGCCCATCGTATGAAGCCTCAGGTAAAGTCTCAGTCCTGTGACCGAGCGCAGCAAGAATGGGACTGAGCATAACAACGTGAGTGTAGCAACAATGTGGCTGAATACAGTACAGATGACGTAGGTGCGTATAGTAAGCAACAAGGTGATAGTGCACAGCAACAATGACTAAGAGCAACAAGGATTTGACTGAGCAGAGCAACAATTTGACTGAGTGCAGCAACGTGAGTATAGTAAAAATGTGACTATGCACAGCAACAATGACTGAGCGCAACAAGGATGTGACTGAGCGGAGAAACAATGTGACTGAGCATAGCAACGTGACTGAGCATACCAACAATATGACTGAGATTAGCAACACTGAGATTAGCAACAATGTGACTGAGCATAGCAACAATGTGAGTATAACAACAATGTGAGTACAGTAACAATGTGACTGCCCATAGCAACAATCAATTCAATTTCAATTTATTGTCATTTATATAGCACCAAATCACAACAGAGTTGCCTCAAGGCACTTCACACAAGTAAGGTCTAACTTTACTAACCCCCAGAGCAGCAGTGGTAAGAAAAAACTGCCTCTGAGGAAGAAACCTCAAGCAGACCAGACTCAAAGGGGTGACCCTCTGCTTGGGCCATGCTACAGACACAAATTACAGAACAATTCACAAAACGAATATACAGGTTATGCTGTTGGTGCACAGGACAGGAGGGTCTCTAGCACAAATACAACTGCCATCTCTGGATGGAGCTGCACCTTAAACAGAGAGAACAAAACAGAATCAGGCACCAGAAAGACAAGAAATACTGTATAATTTGCTAGCATTAAACAAGAAAAACAGGAAATACTAAGGTGATCGCCGCCACTAGCCCTAAGCTTCACTAAAAGACCCAGAATTTAGGTAAAGTTGAGGCTGCGGCCCGCTCCGCTTCCTAATAAAATGAATTAAAAGAGTAAAAAGTGTAGAACTATACTATGCCAGTATGCTAGCCATACGAAAGGGAAAATAAGTGCGTCATAAGTCTGGACTTGAAAGACTTGATGCAGGGTGATCATTCCACAGAACAGGAGCACAATAACAGAAAGCTCTATGACCTGCAGATTATAGCAACAAAGTGAGTATAGCAACAATGTGACTGACCATAGCAACAAAGTGAGTATAGTAACAATGCGACTGACCATAGCAACAAAGTGTGTATAGCAACAATGTGGCTGACCATAGCAACAAAGTGAGTATAGTAACAATGTGACTGAACATAGCAACAATGTGAGTATAGTAACAATGTGACTGACCATAGCAACAAAGTGTGTATAGTAACAATGTGACTGACCATAGCAACAAAGTGTGTATAGCAACAATGTGACTGACCATAGCAACAATGTGAGCATAGCAACAATGTGACTGAGCATAGCAACAATGTGACTGACCATAGCAACAATCTGAGTATAGCAACAATGTGACTGAGCATAGCAACAATGTGACTGAGCATAGCAACAAGTGAGTATAGCACTATAGGTGTTCCTCAACACTGAGGGACCTACGTGCCGGATCATGGGCAGACAAAATATTGCAGCTGATATTCCCTCCAAATGCAAATACTTAAGGAGCAGGACTCACAGCTCTTGTTTAGAATACACAGATACAATAAGAACACAATACTCCAATATTTTAAGTATAATTCGTGTATCTTGTGCCCACCTTCTGTCATAAGCCGGCCCGTACGGGTACTGGGACCGCTGGTTCATGTTCAAAGCTGCAGGGGGTCGACAGTACATGTCCTGCATGGTCCCGCTGGACATCTGTCCTGGTATGTAGGGATCAGCTCCCGCCACTGTCAAGGAACAGGAGACAAATACATCTCAGATTGTTCTGTTTCAATAAAGAATATGGGTCATTTTAACAGGAAAAACATGGTTCAATGATCATTCTGGAAAAATTCAAAGGAGCCACAGTACATGAAGAGTTAAACCTTCTGTTAGCCACCAGGTGGCAGCATTCCTCCATGAATGTCCACCACTTCCCACGGTGGAAGCCATTGTCGTTCTGCAGCACACACATTCATTCATGCTCCATCCTCCGCGGCCATCAGCATTTCTAAAACTACTGTTTATTCCTCAAAGCAAACAACGTGAGTCGGTCCAGACAGATGCTGCTCAGCAGGATGGACGGGATGAAAGGAAGCAGTGAGAAGGATGAAGAGCGATGAAGGAAATTTGGGTGAGGAAAAAGGTGAAGCTGTCAGAGAAGATAGTTTGTCCAAGAAAGGGAGGGATAACCAGTCCTGGTGTTTCATGGTTAAAGTACTAAAACATCTCGAGACAGATCCACATCTGTAGTATTTCAGGAACCCGCTTCATGACATCAGCATAGCTTTATGACATCTGTATACTATGATACATTAAGACCTATGGAAGCAAAAGTGCCACAACAACATGCTAACACCTAAACCGTGAGCACTTTTAAAAAATATTATCACCTGAAAATACTTTGCATGTTGCTCTTCATACAGTATTCTGCATCAGATTAGCACGAGCTGGAACAGCAGCACTGCTTGTTTTTTGTGGAGAAATTCAGACCTGACTGATATTTACATAAGTGTGATTGCTAATTGTTAGCTCCAACAAATTAGCATGGATGCACCAGATGATAGCGCGATGCTACATTTGCAGATTTGCATGTCCATGTCTGAGTGTCGGTGCCATTATTTTACAACTGGTTGGCAAATGTCATCATTTTTGAAAATTATATTCCAAAGGACAACTTATTTGCCAGGTTATATGAAAATCAGTTCACAGGGAGGTTGGTGACACAAATGGCTAGTATGACTCCAAAAAAGAAGGTCCCTGGTTCAAGGCCACTTGTGTCCAATCAATTCCTTGTCTATCTGGAGTTGTGTCAGGAGGGGCATCTGATGTAAAACGTGTGCTGAACCACCATGTGGATCCATTCCGGATCCTCTGTGGTGACTGTGAGTAAAAGCTGAAGAAGCCAGAAGAAATAAGATGTAGAAATTGGTTAATCAGTTTTTCAATAATCAGGGATGTGGTAGATATATCAGTAGCATTCAGTAGCAAGAAGGTCGTGGTCTCGAAGTCATCAGTGCCCTCGTATATCTGTAGCTGTATCAGGAAGGGCATCTGGCATAATCAACGTAAGACAACAACTAAAAGCAGGAGAAGAAAAAGAAAGAAGAAGAGGGGCAAAGTGGTTCATCAGTTTTTCTATGATCCTTCTAGAAATCCAACATGGTGGCACGACACTCTTGCTCTTGAAGCCACCCCTGCCCTAAATCCAAAGGTACATCCATCAGAAGAGTTGTGCCAAGTCATCATGTGGCTTCACACTGGATTCGCTGTGGTGACCCGAAGTAAAAACAGAAGTCAAAAGACTCTTTTAAAAAATCCATGAACTCTGATGCACCACATCAATTCAATTACTCACCAACATAGATAAGATTATCTTCCTGTACAGCACCTGGACTTTCCATGACCACCCCATCCATAAAGCTCTGGAACTGCCACTGGATCTGGCATGGTTCGAACTAGGCCAATGATTCCCAATCCTGGTACTGCACATTGTCCATTTCTTCTTGCCCTGTGGGTGTTCCTTTGTTTAAGCAACTATTGATTGGCTGAACCTACCTGACTGAGCTGATCTGCTCTGAGTAGATGAGGGACACATGCAAAATGTGTCGTACGTTGGGTCCCGAGGACCAGGATTGGGAAACACTGAACTAGGCTGAATGAAATTTGGAGAAAATCTGATTAATGTCTGGGTTTATTCTTTGTTGGTTTACCCATTAAACCTCTAACGTGAATAACTTAAACTGAACAATATTTAAACTCATTTCTCTGCGACAGAAGGGGTTTTGGGGAAACAGGTTCAGGGTTCTGAGTTTTGGTCAAAGGAGTTCTTCCAGTCTGCATCCACTCACTTTTTCTCATGCCAGCAAAGGGGTCCTTGGCATCGTACTGCATCCTCATCATCATGTCGGACATACTGAGGCCCTGCTGGTAAGAAGCCGAGGGGGGCAGTGAAGCCCCTCGCTTCTGGAACGCCGGGTCGTTCACCTCAGAGAAGGGGTCCTGCACACTCACACTGTTCCTAGATGAGACGAGGGGCGGGGTGGGGGGGAGGGTGGAGAAAGGATGGCGGCAGCACATGAGAAACTAGAACGGCACTAACAGACACCAGTAAGAACAAATCATGATCATTATCTCCACCACGGACAGAGATAGAGAGACAGAATTCCCTTTTCTCCGCTCACCTTTGTGAGACTGCAAAGATCCAAGATCTATGCGACATCATAAATGCAAAAAAAAAGCAAAGATTTTGAGCTGGATAGATCACTACCTAAATTTAATCAACTCTTTTCTAACCATCTCTCCAAAAAAATTCAAAGGATGATCACCTGACCTCCTCTCAGTTCTGGGAGGTAATCAACACCTGTGATATGATCCAGAACCTTTGATTACGAGTCAACAGCTGCATATTCCAAGGCTTTGGAAAAGCCGAGGCAGGGACCCCCATAAAATGCAGTGAGCGAATGAATGAGTGCATCCTGTTTGGACTGTTAGCACCAAAACTCAAAAACAACCATCACCACCATCTTGTATCTCACCAAATTAAAAGGACATATAATGAGGACAAATCTGTTACAAACTGATGAACTCTGATGCACCACATCAATTCAAAAAGCAACATTGCTTTTCCTATTCAATGTCGTGTGGACATGCCTGCCACCTGGTGGATGGTTAGTGGATGCAGGACTGATGCTGGATGAGGAGACACACAGAAATCCACAAAATCCAACAACTTTCCAGAAAGGAGTTGAACGTAGCTGAAGCAGACATGTTTTCCTTCGCTCCGTGTTGACAACAGGCACTAAAACTCACTATGTAAGTGTCTGCGCTCTGCTGGCGTGATGCTGACGCAGCGTCTGGGACTCTGCTCGCACCGTCTTGCTGCTGGGATGAGCTGTGATTGACAGCTGGAATGTACAACACAAACAGGAAGCTGGTACTGATCCGTACAAGCGGACCCACATCAGGCCCAAACGCTGATGCCTGGATCGGAATCAAGGCTTCAGCATACAGACCACAGCCTGCCTTTGAGTTGTTGCCATGGAAACAGGCTTTCAAGTGTCATAAAGGACACAGCCTCTGTGTGTGGACAAAAGTCAAAGTTGTTGATGGATTGTTACGTTTTTTTTTTCCCCCCCTCAGGGGTTTTTGGACTAGATCTGGATCTACAATATCCTGGACTTAGTTTATTTTCTGCCATACTGAGAGGGCATTTTGAGCCTTAATGCTACATTAATCATTTATGATTTATTCAGTAAAAACCTTCAAACTATCTCTGGTTCGGTCTTTTTTAAATATGAGGAGTTCTTTGTTCTGAATCGCTGTGAATATTTCGGTCTAAGGTTGATGTTTGTTTGTGTGGGTGTTTGTGTCACTCGCTGACTGCGGCTCGTAACCCGACGTCCCACCCAGTCCATTATTGCTAATTGCTCTCTGGGTTTTTATCTTTTAGTAGCTGCGGCTTTGTGTCAAACTGTCCACCGCCGGCCGTCTGGTTTGTAGTACCTGTTTGGGGGCAGCGGGGTGACTTGCCCCAGAGGGGTGGTGGCGGGCGTAGGCGGCTTCAGGTCCCCTGCCGTCTCGGTCGTGCAGCTGCTGCCAGAAGACTGAGGTGTCTGCGGACCCTGGAGGGAGCCGCCGGAATTTGCTGGAAGACACAACCAACCTGATTAGAGTTCAAACAATTCGAGCAAATCTGCTCTGCAGGTTTCAGCGCTGTTAACGCGGTTATCACGGCCTAATTCTTGCTTACACGGCCGAGCATCCTGAAAAGTCCCAGCTTGATACCTCCTCATTCCTTTGGAAAACCTTAGCCATTCCCAACATTACCGTATTTTCTGGATTGTAAGTCGTATCTGAAAAAAATGAATAATGACTGAAAAAAATGATTCCTGAAGAGGAAAAACTCATCTATAAATCACACCTTTTTTCTGTATTATCAGCTCTTTACCTGTTTATTGTGTATTGTTGAAGTGTATTTTTATTAATTGCCATTTATTCTTTTATTATTAGTTTGTTCTGTTTAGTGCTTTGATTCCTGGGAAAGTCCAATGTAAACAATCCTTATAATTAATAATGAATATACCAACGTACCACACTAGTAAAAAAAACCCTGCGTGTTATAGTCCAAAAACATACAGTAAGTACACCGGGGCACACTTTGAAATCCAAAATCTTTAATCACAATTTTGATTGACGGGACAGTAAGATGACTCATTTCCATATCTAAAATTTATCATGTTAAACTAAGTCAGATAAATGAGAAATAACACATAATTTAAAACCCACAGCCTGTTTAATTAGTTTTGATAACAATTTAAATACAATAATAAAATATTTTTTTGGTAATTTTAAACTTCATTGCAAAACTGAAAAATCACACAAAGATCAGTGGTTTGGGAAATGGGGGATTCTACATATTGTTTATCACAAGAGGAAGCAAGAATGCATTATTTCCATCGTGACATTTTGGGTCATCCCGTGAATTTTTGCAGAGCCGTGGCGTTGTTGACAGCTAAAGGATACTCTGACCACTCAGACTAGAGTCCGGGTTTTTAGCCGACTAGTCAGAGTGTCCGCCTCCCATCCTGGAGATTGTGAGTTTGCATCCCAAGGGGAGAAGGGGAGGAGTTACAGCAGAAACACAACACAGACAAATTCGAGTACAGCCGTGACACATCCTCCAACACCAACAGGAGGTTTTTGTTAAAGCTATACTGAAAGGTGCATTACATGGTCACATGGTACCAGCCTGACTTGGTACAACATCAAACTGTGTGCTTGATCACATCCGTAGGCAGCTGTGATCTTCACATGCTGGATGGTCACGGTTACAGACTGTGACCTTCCAGAATGCAGATCCATGAAAGTGAGAAACGGCCTTCAGGGGTTAAATCTGGATCTCAGGTTGAAGTTTGCTGACTCGGGAAGTGAGCCTCAGCAAAAAGAAAGAAAGAATAGAAGGAGTGTGAAGGGATTCAATGGGAAGACCATTGCAGGTCACAGCAAACTCATTTGTGCCTAAACTAAATAGACCCTTATCACTGAATCTCTGTGATATTGAAGTTGTTTATATGTTGTTTAAATGTGTGTTAGTGAAAACCCTATTTTGGCAGCCATCTTGGATAACTGTCTTGAGGCCAGTTTTTATTTTTGGGAACATCCTGATTGTGTTTTGGGGTCATCTAAGGAACCTAAAAGGTTTAGTCCTGGGGGGGGAGGGGGGTGTAAAGGTAGTGGTCGTAGCTCCCCTAGTATTTGTGCATTTTACAAAACAGTCATGGAACAGTGGAAGATATGGCAAATGTGGCTTAAAGGTTACAGATTCTTCTCAAGACTGGAGGGTCATAGGTACATTCCCTCAACCAGAAAGGTGCTGTCACTCAGGTCCTTGCACCCTACGTTGGCCCGGCTGTGCCACTGGGCACCTTACACTGTAGCACCCTGACATGAACGGGTGAATGTGAAGCGCTTCAGACAGAAAAACCCTACAGAGGTCAAGACTGTTCACCATTTATATACACTGCAAAATATGACCAGATATACAATATTTACCCAATTTCTCATCAAAATATGCAACTGATGCTTCATATGAGACAAAATCAGTTCTGTAACATTTTTAATAACTTTTAGTAACATGAAAACAAAGTATTTTTTTTTAGCTTGTAACAAGTTAAAAAAAAGACAATGGAACAAGTTAAAATTCACTTCAGATTTCTTACACGTTTCCCACGTCACATCTTTGTATTTACATTGTTTGTCTTTACATTGTGCTACATCTTTGTCAAGTTTGTTTAAACTTAGATGGCTCAAAACAAGATGTTTCCAAAATTCATTTTTTCCTCAAAATTATACACACAATACCCCATAATGACAATGTGAAAAAGTTGTTTTTTTTAATTCTTTTTAGATTTTTGAAAAACAAACAAACAAACAAAAAACAAAACAAAACAAAACAAAAACCGAAAAAAAAAAAATCACATGTACATAAGTATTCACAGTCTTTGCCATGAAGCTCAAAATTGAGCTCAGGTGCCTCCTGTTTCCACTGATCATCCTTGAGATGTTTCTACAACTTAATTGGAGTCCACCTGGGGTAAATTCAGTTGATTGGACATGATTTGGAAAGACACACACCTGTCTACATATAAGGTCCCACAGTTGACAGTCAGAGCACAAACCAAGCATGAAGTCAAAGGAATTGTCTGTAGACTTCAGAGACAGGACTGTCTCGAGGCACAAGGGTACAGAAGGGTACAGAAACATTTCTGCTGCTTTGAAGGTCCCAATGAGCACAGTGGCCTCCATCATCCATAAATGGAAGACATTCAGATCCACCAGGACTCTTCCTAGATCTGGCCACCCGTCTAAAATGAGCGATCGGGGAGAAGGACCTTAGTCAGGGAGGTGACCAAGAACCCGATGGTCACTCTGTCAGAGCTCCAACACTCCTCTGTGGAGAGAGAAGAACCTTCCAGAGGGACAACCATCTCTGCAGCAATCCACCAATCAGGCCTATATGGTAGAGTGGCCAGACGGAAGCCACTCCTTAGTAAAAGGCACATGGCAGCCCACCTGGAGTTTGACAAAAGACATCTGAAGGACTCTCAGACCAGGAGAAACAAAATTCTCTGGTCTGATGAGACAAAGATTGAACTCTCTGGTGTGAATGCCAGACGTCATGATTGGAGGAATCCAGGCACCATCAGTGAAGCATGGTGGTGGCAGCATCATGCTGTGGGGATGTTTTTCAGCAGCAGGAACTGAGAGACAAGTCAGGATTGAAGGAAAGATGAATGCAGCAATGTACAGAGACATCCTGGATGAAAACCTGCTCCAGAGCGCTCTTGACCTCAGACTGGGGCGACAGTTCATCTTTCAGCAGGACAATGACACTAAGCACACAGCCAAGATATCAAAGGAGTTGCTTCAGGACAACTCTGTGAATGTCCTTGAGTGGCCCAGCCAGAGCCCAGACCTGAATCCAATTGAACATCTCTGGAGAGATCTGAAAATGGCTGAGCACAGACGCTCCCCATCCAACCTGATGGAGCTTGAGAGGTGCTGCAAAGAGGAATGGACCAAACTGCCCAAAGATAGGTGCACCAAGCTTGTGGCATCATATTCAAGAAGACTTGAAGCTGTAATTGCTGCCAAAGATGCATCAACAAAGTATTGAGCAAAGGCTGTGAATACTAATGGACATGTGATTTCTTAGGGTTTTTTCTTTTTTCTTATAAAATGGAAAAAAAAAAACTTTTCCATGTTGTCATTATGGGGTGTTGTGAGTATAATTTTCAGGGGAAAAAAAAATTCATCCATTTGTAACTTAACAAAATGTGGAAAAAGTGAAGCGCTGTGAATACTTTCCGGATGACGCATACTACTTGAGTGATTGTGTCTTCTATTAAGTGCGTTCAGATATTCTGACTAGAAATTAGAAAGAAATTGTGTTTTGTGTGCAACAACCATGGTGCTATCACACAATTCAAATTAACTGAGGATAAAAATCAAAGAACTAGTTATTATCTCTGGAAAACAAGATGCTGAAGTTTGAGACGCTAATAAATATAAATACCTAAGAACACATCTGGACATAAATCTGTTTTTCTAACAACACTCTGGACGGAAAAATGTGTCTGAATGCCTTTATGATCGCTAAGTGCTTAATGTGCACCAATACCCCATCATTTACTCACCAACTAAACAATCAAATAAATGAACAAAAAACAAATAAAAACAAAGAATCCAAACTGTCAGAAGCAGGTTTGATGAAAAACGTGAAGCGTTCCAGCTAAACGCTAATAAAAATCAGCAAAGTATCCTAGCAATCATTTAGTGTAATAAGTGTTTTCTTCAGCTCCAGTGGCCTTTCCATGCACCGCACATTTTCACGTTTTAATCGTTAAAATTTTATGCTGAACCTGAATTATTCAGTGACACCTCCTGGTTCTACACGAGAGCAGAGAGCCGCAGAGGGCGATCCCTGCAAGTGAGAAGGGCCCGGCGTGCGACCGGCGAGCTTCAGGGATTTCCATGGATATTCCCTCCTCAGGCTCGTGCACATGCATGCGCGTGGACACAACGGTGGGGTGAGCCAAGGTTAAGAGGTTTGCAGACAGACAGATACATAATACAGAGCAGAGGAGAAGGGAGGGGGGGAGGCGAACTCAAGTGCCCTCTGCCCCACATTTAAAGGGAGAAAGGAGGGGGAGGAGGGGTGTGTGTGTGTGTGCGCGTTTGATTTGTGTAACAGCGGGTGACATAATCCAGAGGGCTGGTAATGGGCGGTGGGGGGGGGGCAGTCAGCTGAGCCGATTTTATGAATGAAAGGTGACGGCGAGGTCGACTTTGTTTACGTTCTCCGTTCCAGTCTTCATTAATCATGCTGCACACCCACGTTCTCCACGTGCACGCTCTCTGCCCCGCTGGACAAATTCCCCGAATGACATCATCGGGCTGTCAGTCTGTATGTGATGTGGGCGCAAGGTCACAAGGTCAGAAAGTAAATCAGCAGCACAGTGGCTCACGCACGCACACACATGCACACGCACACACAGGTGAGTTATTTTTAAGGGTTGGTGTCGTCTGTGAGAAGTGGACGTGACGTGGGCCTGTGCTGCTGTTCATTATTTTGTTTGGATTTATTTGTGCCTGTCCAACATTTTCCTACAGTAGAACCACAAATCAGGAAAAAGTTGGGACGATACGGAAAATGCAAAAACAGACACAGTGATTCTGACACTTCGATGTCTGTTTCATTGCAGACAGAATGAAGCCAACATACTTCATGTTTTGTGTGTCATTTTATTTGTTCATATGCATCCATTCCTGCATTTAAGCCCTACAACACAATACAAAAAAGGGGTCAGTTTATTATAAAGATTACATCATCACTTTTACAGCCAGTTTTCTTGAGACAAGCTGGGGGGATGAACACATGAACATTTATGAGTCACTGAATACAACCCCTGGCAATAATTATGGAATCACCGGCCTCGGAGGATGTTCATTCAGTTGTTTAATTTTGTAGAAAAAAAGCAGATCACAGACATGACATAAAACTAAAGTAATTTCAAATAGCAACTTTCTGGCTTTAAGAAACACTATAAGAAATCAGGAAAAATAATTGTGGCAGTCAGTAACGATTACTTTTTTAGACCAAGCAGAGGGAAAAAAAATATGGACTCACTCAATTCTGAGGAATAAATTATGGAATCACCCTGTAAATTTTCATCCCCAAAACTAACACCTGCAAATCAGATCTGCTCGTTAGTCTGCATCTAAAAAGGAGTGATCACACCTTGGAGAGCTGTTGCACCAAGTGGACTGACATGAATCATGGCTCCAACACGAGAGATGTCAATTGAAACAAAGGAGAGGATTATCAAACTCTTAAAAGAGGGTAAATCATCATGCAATGTTGCAAAAGATGTTGGTTGTTCATAGTCAGCTGTGTCTAAACTCTGGACCAAATACAAACAACATGGGAAGGTTGTTAAAGGCAAACATACTGGTAGACCAAGGAAGGATCAAAGCCTCAAGACAGAAACCTTAAAGCAATATGTCTCAAAAATCAAAAATGCAATGCAATGGGAGGAAACTGGAGTCAACGTCTGTGACCGAACTGTAAGAAACCGCCTAAAGGAAATGGGATTTACATACAGAAAAGCTAAACGAAAGCCATCATTAACACCTAAACAGTAAAAAACAAGGTTACAATGGGCTAAGGAAAAGCAATCATGTACTGTGGATGACTGGATGAAAGTCATATTCAGTGATGAATCTCGAATCTGCATTGGGCAAGGTGATGATGCTGGAACTTTTGTTTGGTGCCGTTCCAATGAGATTTATAAAGATGACTGCCTGAAGAGAACATGTAAATTTCCACAGTCATTGATGATATGGGGCTGCATATCAGGTAAAGGCACTGGGGAGATGGCTGTCATTACATCATCAATAAATGCACAAGTTTACGTTGATATTTTGGACAGTTTTCTTATCCCATCAATTGAAAGGATGTTTGGAGATGATGAAATCATTTTTCAGGATGATAATGCATCTTGCCATAGAGCAAAAACTGTGAAAACATTCCTTGCAAAAAGACACATATGGTCAATGTCATGGCCTGCAAACAGTCCGGATCTTAATCCAATTGAAAATCTTTGGTGGAAGTTGAAGAAAATGGCCCATGACAAGGCTCCAACCTGCAAAGCTGATCTGGCAATAGCAATCAGAGAAAGTTGGAGCCAGACTGATAAAGAGTACTGTTTGCCACTCATTAAGTCCATGCCTCAGAGACTGCAAGCTGTTATAAAAGCCAGAGGTGGTGCAACAAAATACTAGTGATGTGTTGGAGCGTTCTTTTGTTTTTCATGATTCCAGAATTTTTTCCTCAGAATTGAGTGATTCCATATTTTTTTCCCTCTGCTTGGTCTAAAAAAGTAACCATTACTGACTGCCACAATTTTTTTTTCCTGATTTCTTATAGTGTTTCTTAAAGCCAGAAAGTTGCCATTTGAAATGACTTTAGTTTTGTGTCATGTCTGTGATCTGCTTTTTTCTACAAAATTAAACAACTGAATGAACATCCTCCGAGGCCGGTGATTCCATAATTTTTGCCAGGGGTTGTATGTCTCAGACTTCATTTCCATCAATTGTTGAGAAATACAAACAGTTTGGCACTGTGTGGTAAATCGGTGTCAAGAATGCGCTTCTCAAAAACTGAATGAATGTGCTGGAAGGAGACGAGTGAGGGAAGCCACCAAGACATGCAGAGAGCTCTGAAAGAATCACAGGCTTCTGTGGATGTGAGTGAAGAAACTGCTCCCATTTTGACCTGGGATTGGCACGCTGATGTGGTTTTTCTAACAGCTGTGGCCCTACGAGAACAGGCTTCAGGCAGCCTTGAACCTGTTTCTGCTATTGTGCCGGAGAACAATAGGAACTACTCTGAAAACATCTGACAAAAATCGTGTTTGTTTTGAACCGAGTCAGCTAAATATCAACGGGATAAAGCAGGCCATACTTCACTCTCCTTTTTCTCATCTTTGTTTTTTTTTTGAAATAACAATAGTTTTGTACTGTGAAAAATTCAGTCTTTTCTGTGAAGGTATTTTCATACGACTCTATTTTACAGTACAATATAGAAGTATTTTCCTTGTTTATTTTTATGCAACAATAACACCAGATCAAATTCCTTGTATGTGCAAATTTACTTGGCAATAAATTTGATTGTGATTTTGATATTGTTACTATATTTTTTACAGGATGATTACGGCAACCACAGCTGTCGGTTTTTTGTTTCTGTAAAAACAACAGAATTTTTAAATAATTTTTTTAACAGTGTCTCTGCAGTGATGTTTCTTTTATACAATTGTTTAGTTGTTTCTTCTCTTAAATGGCAATAAATCTGTGAAAAAAAAGAAACTGCCAATGTTGGGAAAGTGTGACACGGACCCACAACAGGGGGCGCAAATGATCGGACAATGAAAGAGTCGAATATGAACACTTTACTGTTGTGAAAGAGCACAACAAAAACACAGAGTTTTACAGAATTTGAGCAAACAGTCAATCCACAAAGGTGACGTGTGGGCATGCTCGAGGATAGAAGATGTCTGTCCTGAGAAGAACCGGAACCACACGATTTCCTCCGCCACCGAACCTGGAGAATACTGGAGCTGCCAAGTTCCGAGTCCCCAGGTGGCCACCGTCTCCGAGTGTCGGATCTGGTACTGCTGGCGAGGAGAAAAAACAGTCATATGTGGGTGCGTGCACACCCAGTAACAACAATGGTGGGAATTCCACCTCCACCTCTAACACACACTCGTGCAGCTCCTGTCTAACCACTTATCTAGTTGGGGTGTGAAGCGAAGCCGTCGCTGATCACACCAAACGCCAATCTCTCAGATAGGGAACACCACAGGAAAGCGGCTGCAAAAAGAGTTCAGACTAAGACACAGTTAAGGCTGAGAATATTACCTTCACAGGTAGATGATATCTCGGCAACGAGGTGGAGATGACGTCCGGTTTTTATGGAGTGGAATGATGAAGTGTAGATGGATGACAGCTGTCATGAGATAATGAGTGACAGCTGTCACCCCCGGCTGTGTCCGTGGCGGCAGCGCCCTCTCGTGCCTGAAGCCCGCACTTCAGGCAAGGCACCCTCTGGTGGTGGGCCAACAGTACCTCCTCTTCTGGCGGCCCACACAACAGGACCCCCCCCCTCAACGGGCGCCTCCTGGCGCCCGACCAGGCTTGTCCGGGTGACGGCAGTAGAAATCGGCCAGGAGGGCCGGGTCCAGGATGAAGCTCCTCTTTACCCAGGTTCTTTGGGTCCATACCCCTCCCAGTCCACCAAATATTGGAACCCCCGGCCCATTCGACGGACGTCCAGGAGCCGGCGCACTGTCCAAGCCGGCTCCCCGTTGATGATCCAGGCAGGAGGCGGTGCCGGACCGGGAGCACAGAGGGGTGAGGTGAGGTGTGGTTTAATCCGGGAGACATGAAAAACAGGGTGGATCCGCAGTGAAGCCGGGAGTTGGAACTTCACTGCAGCAGGACTGAGGATTTTGATGATCTTGAAGGGTCCAATGAATCTGTCCATAAGTTTGGGTGAGTCCACCTGCAGGGGAATGTCCTTAGTAGATAACCACACCTCCTGCCCGGGCTGGTATGCAGGGCCCGGGGACCGCCGGCGGTCTGCATGGGTCTTAGCCCTTGTCCGGGCCTTTAATAAGGCAGAACGGGCGGTGCGCCACACCTGACGGCACCTCCACAGGTGGGCCTGGACCAAGGGCACACCGACCTCTCCCTCCACCACGGGAAACAACGGGGGCTGGTACCCCAGACACACCTCAAACGGGGAGAGGCCGGTGGCAGAAGACACCTGACTGTTGTGTGCATACTCGATCCAGGCTGGTTACTCCAGGCCGTCGGGTGTGCTGATGTCACACAGCGGAGGGTCTGTTCCAACTCTTGGTTGGCCCGTTCTGCCTGTCCGTTCGTCTGTGGGTGGTACCCGGACGAGAGGCTCACGGTGGCCCCCAGTTCCCTGCAGAAACTCCTCCAGACTTGAGAGGAAAACTGGGGACCACGATCCGAGACTATGTCAGCTGGTATCCCATGCAGACGAACGACGTGGTGGACCAGGAGGTCAGCAGTCTCCTGGGCCGTTGGGAGCTTCGGGAGGGCCACGAAGTGGGCCACCTTGGAGAACCGGTCCACTATCGTCAGGATGGTAGTCATGCCCTGGGATGGTGGGAGGCCCGTGACGAAATTCAGGCAGATATGGGACCAGGGGCGATGAGGCACCGGGAGCGGCTGGAGAAGTCCTTGGGTGCTCTTATGGTCTGCCTTGCCCCTGGCACAGGTGGTGCAGGCCTGGATATACTCCCGGACGTCGGCTTCCATAGACGCCCACCAGAAGCGCTGCCGGACAACTGCCACGGTCCTTCGCACCCCTGGATGACAGGAGAGCTTGGATCCGTGACAGAAATCCAAGACTGCAGCTCTGGCCTCTGGTGGGACGTACAGACGATTTTTTGGTCCAGTTCCGGGGTCCGGGTTCCGTGCCAGGGCCTCCCGGATGGTCTTCTCCACGTCCCAGGTGAGGGTGGCCACGATAGTGGACTCCGGAATGATGGGCTCCGGTGGATCTGACAGCTCAGTTTTGACTTCGTCTTCGTGTACCCGGGACAAGGCATCTGATCTTTGGTTCTTGGTCCCGGGGCGATAGGTGATCCGGAAGTCAAAACGCCCGAAGAACAGTGACCAGCGGGCTTGCCTGGGGTTCAGCCGCTTGGCGGTCCTGATATACTCCAAGTTCCGATGGTCAGTGAAAACCGTGAACGGCACAGACGCTCCCTCCAACAGGTGTCTCCACTCCTCAAGAGCCTCTTTCACCGCAAGGAGTACTCGGTTGCCGACGTCATAGTTCCGTTCAGCCGGGGTCAACCTGCGAGAAAAGTAGGCACACGGGTGAAGAACCTTATCGGTCTCTCCGCTCTGGGATAGCACGGCTCCTATCCCTGAGTCAGAGGCGTCCACTTCAACCACAAACTGGCGGCCAGGGTCGGGCTGCACCAGAACTGGTGCAGTCGAGAACCGTCGTTTCAACTCCCTGAACGCAGCTTCGCACCGATCCGACCAGGTGAAGGGGACTTTTGGAGAGGTCAGGGCTGTCAGGGGGCTAACTACCTGACTGTAGCCCTTAATGAAGCTCCTGTAGAAATTTGCAAAACCGAGGAACTGTTGCAGCTTCCTACGGCTTGTTGGTTGGGGCCAATCTCTCACCGCCGCAACCTTGGCCGGATCAGGGGCGACGGAGTTGGAGGAGATGATAAACCCCAGGAAGGACAAAGAGGTGCGGTGAAACTCACACTTCTCGCCCTTCACAAACAGCCGGTTCTCCAACAACCGCTGCAGGACCTGACGTACATGCTGGACATGAGTCTCAGGATCCGGAGAAAAGATAAGTATATCGTCCAGGTATACGAAGACGAATCGGTGCAGGAAGTCCCGCAAGACGTCATTAACCAAAGCTTGGAACGTCGCGGGGGCGTTAGTGAGGCCGAACGGCATGACCAGGTACTCAAAATGACCTAACGGGGTGTTAAATGCCGTCTTCCACTCGTCTCCCTTCCGGATCCGAACCAGGTGGTATGCATTTCTAAGATCCAACTTGGTGAAGATTTTGGCTCCATGCAGGGGCGTGAACACTGAATCTAACAGGGGCAACGGGTATCGATTGCGAACCGTAATCTCATTCAGCTCCTGTAATCAATGCATGGACGTAGTCCGCCGTCTTTCTTGCCCACAAAAAAGAAACCTGCACCCATTGGGGAGGTGGAATTCCGGATCAGCCCGGCAGCTAATGAGTCCTGGATGTAGGTCTCCATTGATTCGCGCTCAGGTCGTGAGAGATTGTACAGCCTTTGGACGGAAACTCAACGCCCGGAATCAAATCAATGGCACAATCATACTGACAGTGCGGGGGAAGGGTGAGCGCCAGATCCTTGCTGAAGACGTCAGCAAGATCGTGGTACTCAACCGGCACTGCCGTCAGATTGGGAGGGACTTTGACCTCCTCCTTAGCCTGTAAACCGGGAGGAACCGAGGATCCTAAACACACCCGATGGCAGGTTTCGCTCCACTGAACCACCACCCCAGACGGCCAATCAATCCGGGGATTGTGTTTCAACATCCAAGGGAAGCCCAAAATCACGCGGGAGGTAGCAGGAGTCACAAAAAACTCGATCTCCTCCCGATGATTTCCAGACACCACCAGAGTTACTGGTTGTGTCTTGTGCATGATTAAAGGGAGAAGGGTGCCATCTAGTGCCCTGCACCTGCAATGGCGAAGGGAGCGCCACCAGAGGGAGCCCTACCTCCCTAGCCCATCTGCTGTCTAGCAGATTCCCTTCTGACCCCGTGTCCACCAGTGCTGGGGCTTGAAGGGTTAAATCCCCGCTCAGGATTGTAACTGGGAGTCGTGTGGAAATATGTGTATGCCCCACGTGAATGTCTTGGCCCACCCTAAGCCCAGTTTCTAGGGGGCGGGCATTGGTGTTTAACCGCTTGGGGCAGTCTCTCTGCAGATGCTCACTCGAGCCGCAGACAAAGCACTCCCCGCGGGCCAGCCTCCTCTGTCTGTTAGGTGGTCTAAATGTGGCCCTGCTTGTGTCCCTAGCTTCGTCAGCAGGGGGAGCTGTAGCCACACGGAGCGTTGAGGCTGTGGAGCGTGGGGAGGGCGGAACCTTTTCGGACCCGGAAGGGAGAGGGACGGCGCGTGCCCGGCCACGTCCTTCGTCTCGTTCCCGACGGCGTTCCTCTAACCGATTGTCTAACCGTATAACGAGATCAATAAGCCCATCTAGATCCCGCGGTTCTTCCTTGGCTACCAGGTGCTCCTTCAGGACCGACGACAGTCCGTTTATGAAGGCGGCGCGGAGCGCAACGTTATTCCAGCCGGACCTCGCAGCCGCAATGCGGAAGTCGACTGCATATTTGGCTGCGCTCCGGCGCCCCTGTCTCATAGACAGCAGCACAGTTGAAGCAGTCTCTCCTCTATTAGGGTGATCAAAAACCATTTTGAACTCCCTCACAAACCCAGTATAAGTGGTAAGGAGCCGTGAATTTTGCTCCCAAAGCACTGTAGCCCAAGCGCGTGCCTCACCATGAAGCAAGTTAATAACATAAGCCACCTTACTGGCGTCAGACACGTACATGACGGGACGTTGTGCAAAGACGAGCGAACACTGCATAAGAAAGTCCGCGCACGTCTCCACACAACCTCCGTACGGCTCTGGGGGACTTATGTATGCTTCAGGGGATGGTGGGGGGGGTCGTTGAATGACCAGTGGAACGTCTATATTCTGCACCGGGTCGGCAGGAGGAGGAGCTGCAGCAGCGCCCTGAGCGCGCGCTACCACCTGCGTGGTGAGAGCCTCCATCCTGCGGTTAAGGATGATGTTTTGCGCGGTCATGAAATCCAACCGAGCGGTAAAGGCGGTGAGGATTTGCTGCAACTCACCAATCACGCCTCCTGCAGACGCCTGTGCACCCTGCTCTTCCATTGGTTGTCCAACAGATGGTTGACGCCCCTCGGGATCCATGACGCTGGCCGAGATATCCTGTTGGGAAAGTGTAGTGACACGGACCCACAACAGGGGGCGCAAATGATCGGACAATGAAAGAGTTGAATATGAACACTTTACTGTTGTGAAGGAGCACAACAAAAACACAGAGGATTACAGAATTTGAGCAAACAGTCAATCCACAAAGGTGATGTGTGGGCAGGCTCGAGGATAGAAGACGTCTGTCCTGAGAAGAACCGGAACCACACGATTTCCTCCGCCACCGAACCTGGAGAATACTGGAGCCGCCAAATTCCGAGTCCCCAGGTGGCCACCGTCTCCGAGTGTCGGATCTGGTACTGCTGGCGAGGAGAAAAAACAGTCATATGTGGGTGCGTGCACACCCAGTAACAACAATGGTGGGAATTCCACCTCCACCTCTAACACACACTCGTGCAGCTCCTGTCTAACCACTTATCTGGTTGGGGTGTGAAGCGAAGCCGTCGCTGATCACACCAAACGCCAATCTCTCAGATAGGGAACACCACAGGAAAGCGGCTGCAAAAGGAGTTCAGACTAAGACACAGTTAAGGCTGAGAATATTACCTTCACAGGTAGATGATATCTCGGCAACGAGGTGGAGATGATGTCCGGTTTTTATGGAGTGGAATGATGAAGTGTAGATGGATGACAGTTGTCATGAGATAATGAGTGACAGCTGTCACCCCTGGCTGTGTCCGTGGCGGCAGCGCCCTCTCGTGCCTGAAGCCCGCATGACGTGCATGATGGAAATCAGCAGGTGTGGTTTGTTATTTTACGTCCTTTCCAAAGCCACCAAGGCCACCGTTGCTTATAAATTTAATTTGTAATAATTTCAACTTGAAATCAAACGTAAAATAAGACTTAACAAGCGTGTGAACACAAACAGGACGTGAACACATGATGAAGATTATCATGTTATTTCAGGGATCATTTGAG
Source organism: Thalassophryne amazonica (assembly GCF_902500255.1). Classification (NCBI taxonomy): domain Eukaryota; kingdom Metazoa; phylum Chordata; class Actinopteri; order Batrachoidiformes; family Batrachoididae; genus Thalassophryne; species Thalassophryne amazonica. The sequence continues at coordinate 55,539,306 of NC_047121.1, read as the reverse complement.
TCGTTGTCATGGTGAGGGTTGCAAACATGAAAGGGCACTTTTGCTTTGTGCACTGTCACGCACGCCATCTCCATGCACGTTTATGATGCGAGGCTGAGGAGAGAAAGTCACGGAGCAGTGAGGTCGTGGCTCTAATTTGCAGCGGAGATGAGAAAAGTAACCTCACCTTTCTAAACAGAATATCGGAGCACTTCACCTTGCTTTTCCTGGTGGGTGGAAAAGAGCAGCTGCCCTCATTGAACACATGGCCCACACGTATGCACACCTATGAAGGAACGTGCATTCACAATCATAACACTCTTTTTTTAAAGGCTTTTTTTTCTTCTCTGTTTTTACTCGGGGTCCCAGAATAGATTTACATGTTGATTTGGCTTCTTTTTTTTTTGGGATGCCCTCTATCATGCAACTTCACATCAAATGGAGATGGGGCACAGGTGGTCTTGAATCAGGAACCTTCTATTTTGGAAACACATGCACTGACCCCTTGGCCACCACACTGCCATCTCTAAAAAGCCTTGAATCCTTGAATACTAACATACACATTCACAGAATGTCAGCGAATGCATCGGGACCAGGCTGTAGATTTACAGTCTTCATCCTTCAGTTCAATTGATTTCATTTATGAAGCGCTGAAAGATGCTTCATGTCATCTTTCAAGTCCTATTACGTGCTGTTTTTTTTTGTTTTGGGACTGCATTTTTGACAACCCTAACCTTGACCTTTGACCTATCTTCTCCAAACTTTTCTGGAGACACTCGTCTGAGGAATATTCTCCAACCGGGTTTGGTGAAAACCTGTTCATGTGTTTCAGTATTTTGCACCAAGATGGAAAGACACAAACATATGAGCAATTATTCTGCTGCACAGCCAGCGCACAACTTAAACAACGGAGCCGGTTTGGTGCAGATCTGGATCACCACCATACAGTAATCTGAGCAGTTCTTCACTAATCCACAGAACAACTCTATGCAAAATTTCACCATAATCTGTCCACCAGCTTTTAAGTTATAGCACCTGAAATAAAGTTACACAAGCTCCACCCTCCTCTTTAGCTTAGCGGTTGGTAGGATGTATGCAAAATTTGTTGACTCCAATGATGTTAATATTTTCACCACCAAATCACCAAATTGCACTTTTTTACTATTTTGTAATGTCATATTTTTTTGTTTGTTGCTACAGAAAAATTCTTCTATCGGAATTATTTTTGGCGTTTTTCAGGGGGTTTGCCGGCAGAGTTCTGACAGCTACGCGGCCTTTATGGTGGTGACGTTTTGACATTCTGATCACCAGAAGCTGGTGAAAAGTGGGATCGTGAACCCATGTGCTGTCGGATCTTACCGGGTGACGGTGGCTGGATCTTGACCTGCTTCCTGTTGTCCCCTCCGTTCACACTGCTGCTGCTGCTGCTGTCCGTCGGAGGCTCCTCTCCCCGCTCCATCTTACACTCATAGGCGAACAGATACTGGATGTACTGCTTCTTCAGGGAGCTGGCGGAGCTGCTGGACGTGCCCATGTTCAGGGTGCTGGACAGTTCGCGCCACTTCTTGTTCTTGTTGACCTGAGCAGGGTTTGGGGGGTAAAGAAGACAAGATGATAAAAAAATGGAAGGCGGGCAGCAAAGCAAACAAAGATCCCAGACTCTTGGTTATTTGCCAACAGCACTTGAAGAAGTAGTCCTCTATGGACCCTGAGACAAGTGGAGCCAGTGCTTATCCCTGGAATATGAGAGTCCAGGACTCTCCCTGAACTGGACGCCAGTCCATCACATAGTGAAGCAGATAAGTATGATTTCTGGCCAGAATTGTACACTTGGTGATACAAGCATCAAATTTGGCATGAATGTTCTTCATAAATCAGTGTTTGAGAAAAAAGTGCTGGCCACTTGAAAATCCAATATGGCGGCCAGGTAGGGGTCAATGAAGAATTACACAGGGGTCAAAATCTAAAAATGTTCCAATCATATTGAAAATTGTTTCAATATGATTGAATATGATTCATTATTTGTCTGATCATAAATATGCCAAAAAGGTATAGTTTGGACTATCTATGTCTGACTGTTATGGAGTTATGGGATAAAAACAGCAAGAATGGTGACAAAAGTCAGTTTCAGTTTGTATAGGGGTCAAAAGATAAAGTTGCATCAATTTTTGTAAAATGTGATGCAAATTATTGGTTGACTTAATAGGGTTTTAAAAAGGAATAGTTTGCACCATGTGTCATGCTCAGTTGTCACGTGACAGGGTAACATCTGTCACTGTTTAAGGATATGATTCCTTCTTTATGTTCTCTAATGCCATATACCAACACAGTGCAGAGTAGCTACCTAAACTCTGTAAGGGAGATAGAGTATCTCGTCAATAGTTTTACATCCTCATTGAAGACAACTTTGGATGCTGTAGCTCCTCTGAAAAAGAGAGCTTTAAATCAGAAGTGTCTGACTCCGTGGTATAACTCACAAACTCGTAGCTTAAAGCAGATAACCCGTAAGTTGGAGAGGAAGTGGCGTCTCACTAATTTAGAAGATCTTCACTTAGCCTGGAAAAAGAGTCTGTTGCACTATAAAAAAGCCCTCCGTAAAGCTAGGACATCTTTCTACTCATCACTAATTGAAGAAAATAAGAACAACCCCAGGTTTCTTTTCAGCACTGTAGCCAGGCTGACAAAGAGTCAGAGCTCTATTGAGCTGAATATTCCATTAACTTTAACTAGTAATGACTTCATGACTTTCTTTGCTAACAAAATTTTAACTATTAGAGAAAAAATTACTCATAACCATCCCAAAGACGTATCGTTATCTTTGGCTGCTTTCAGTGATGCCGGTATTTGGTTAGACTCTTTCTCTCCGATTGTTCTGTCTGAGTTATTTTCATTAGTTACTTCATCCAAACCATCAACATGTTTATTAGACCCCATTCCTACCAGGCTGCTCAAGGAAGCCCTACCATTATTTAATGCTTCGATCTTAAATATGATCAATCTATCTTTGTTAGTTGGCTATGTACCACAGGCTTTTAAGGTGGCAGTAATTAAACCATTACTTAAAAAGCCATCACTTGACCCAGCTATCTTAGCTAATTATAGGCCAATCTCCAACCTTCCTTTTCTCTCAAAAATTCTTGAAAGGGTAGTTGTAAAACAGCTAACTGATCATCTGCAGAGGAATGGTCTATTTGAAGAGTTTCAGTCAGGTTTTAGAATTCATCATAGTACAGAAACAGCATTAGTGAAGGTTACAAATGATCTTCTTATGGCCTCGGACAGTGGACTCATCTCTGTGCTTGTTCTGTTAGACCTCAGTGCTGCTTTTGATACTGTTGACCATAAAATTTTATTACAGAGATTAGAGCATGCCATAGGTATTAAAGGCACTGCGCTGCGGTGGTTTGAATCATATTTGTCTAATAGATTACAATTTGTTCATGTAAATGGGGAATCTTCTTCACAGACTAAAGTTAATTATGGAGTTCCACAAGGTTCTGTGCTAGGACCAATTTTATTCACTTTATACATGCTTCCCTTAGGCAGTATTATTAGACGGTATTGCTTAAATTTTCATTGTTACGCAGATGATACCCAGCTTTATCTATCCATGAAGCCAGAGGACACACACCAATTAGCTAAACTGCAGGATTGTCTTACAGACATAAAGACATGGATGACCTCTAATTTCCTGCTTTTAAACTCAGATAAATCTGAAGTTATTGTACTTGGCCCCACAAATCTTAGAAACATGGTGTCTAACCAGATCCTTACTCTGGATGGCATTACCCTGACCTCTAGTAATACTGTGAGAAATCTTGGAGTCATTTTTGATCAGGATATGTCATTCAAAGCGCATATTAAACAAATATGTAGGACTGCTTTTTTGCATTTACGCAATATCTCTAAAATCAGAAAGGTCTTGTCTCAGAGTGATGCTGAAAAACTAATTCATGCATTTATTTCCTCTAGGCTGGACTATTGTAATTCATTATTATCAGGTTGTCCTAAAAGTTCCCTAAAAAGCCTTCAGTTAATTCAAAATGCTGCAGCTAGAGTACTGACGGGGACTAGAAGGAGAGAGCATATCTCACCCATATTGGCCTCTCTTCATTGGCTTCCTGTTAATTCTAGAATAGAATTTAAAATTCTTCTTCTTACTTATAAGGTTTTGAATAATCAGGTCCCATCTTATCTTAGGGACCTCGTAGTACCATATCACCCCAATAGAGCGCTTCGCTCTCAGACTGCAGGCTTACTTGTAGTTCCTAGGGTTTGTAAGAGTAGAATGGGAGGCAGAGCCTTCAGCTTTCAGGCTCCTCTCCTGTGGAACCAGCTCCCAATTCAGATCAGGGAGACAGACACCCTCTCTACTTTTAAGATTAGGCTTAAAACTTTCCTTTTTGCTAAAGCTTATAGTTAGGGCTGGATCAGGTGACCCTAAACCATCCCTTAGTTATGCTGCTATAGACGTAGACTGCTGGGGGGTTCCCATGATGCACTGTTTCTTTCTCTTTTTGCTCTGTATGCACCACTTTGCATTGAATCATTAGTGATCGATCTCTGCTCCCCTCCACAGCATGTCTTTTTCCTGGTTCTCTCCCTCAGCCCCAACCAGTCCCAGCAGAAGACTGCCCCTCCCTGAGCCTGGTTCTGCTGGAGGTTTCTTCCTGTTAAAAGGGAGTTTTTCCTTCCCACTGTAGCCAAGTGCTTGCTCACAGGGGGTCGTTTTGACCGTTGGGGTTTTACATAATTATTGTATGGCCTTGCCTTACAATATAAAGCGCCTTGGGGCAACTGTTTGTAGTGATTTGGCGCTATATAAAAAAAAATTGATTGATTGATTGATTGACATCCCACAGAATCCAGTGGATGTTGACATTGTTTGACATTTACTTTGCAAACCAAGCATTCAACACAGTCAAAACTATTCCATTCATTAATCCTATTAGTTCAACCAATAATTTGAAATTGACCTTTGTTACCATTCTTGCTGTTTTTATCCCATAACTCCAGAACATTCAGTCATAGATCATCCAAACTATACCTTTTTGCAATCTTTGTGACCAGACACATAATGTGGTATAGCTTTCAATATGATTGGAGCATTTTTAGATTTTGACCCCTGTGCAATTCTTCATTGACCCCTACCTGGCCGCCATATTGAATTTACAAGTGGCCAGCACTTTTTCCTCAAACCCTGATTTATGAAGAACATTCATGTCAAATCTGATGCTTGCATCACCAAGTGAAGGATTGTTTCAGTTATCTGCTGCACTAACAGGTTATGTCCCCAGCCAACGGTGGTACCCATTTACATCTGGGTGGACTGGGACGAAGCAGATGGTGTGTTTTGTCTTAAGACACAGACAGGCTGCATGACCAGGACTCAAACTCAGGTCCACATAGTGGTAGTTCAACTCCATATCCCACAGACATCCTGCTCTGACAACAGCACTTGGACATTAAACAAAAGACTAATTCTGTATTCAAACACTGTTGCCAAGAAAAGCTTTTCTATTTCTCTTCTTTCTCTTTTCTTTTTCAAGAGTTGCTTATGATGAGCTCATCTGGAATTCTGGATCACATCACGTCCACACCAAAGACCACAACACCGCCCTTGTTATCTAACATTTCCTCTAACTTCATCCCACTGGCAGCTTTGGACTTCCAAAAAGTCTTCTGTCCAAAATGTTCCTTACTTTCTCTTTAAACATTGCCCAGTTTTGAAACGATTCCACCCAACGTTGTGTCTTACCATCGCAAGTCCTCCGATCTCCCGGACAGCCATGTAGAGCTTCCAGAGATCCAGCGGCTTCTTGCCGACGTTCGGCAGTTGGGCAACAGGTGTTCCCCTCTCCTCCATGAAGGTCAGGTAGCGCTCCACCCAGCTCCTCCTCTCCGGCTCCATGCCCAGCTCACACAGTCGCGCCATTCGATCCCCAGCCAGCGAGGAGGAGGAGTTAGTTTTCTGGAAATAGATGCAGAGAGAAAGCAAGAAGAGGGAAGAAGGTGTAGAAATTTTTAAAAAAGAGAGACTCCCTCATCTGTGCATACCTTTTGGATAAACCAGTTTAATTTGCATTAAGTGGTGGACTCGTAGCAGGAAGTTCATCAGTTCAAACCCTAGACTGGCAGCATGTCCCACCTACATTGCGACTTGTATGGTCCTAACAATCTTGCTCACTGATTTTGGTCTGTGTGTCTTCATTCCAGGAATTGATAAATCTGAACATTCATGTGTCCCTCACCCATTCACTAGACAAGATTTGAGGTTGTTCTTACAGGGCTAGATGGGGTCTTGAGGGGCCAGGGTGGGCTGCTGATGCTGTCGCTGTCATCTCCATGGTAGGACGACAGGCTTGCAGGGCTGGGTGAAAGTGGAGATGGAATGGGAAGGGCGCCCCCTGGTGTTGGTGGTTGTGAGACACACTGCTGGGAGCTGGTGGTGTTGTTAGCGTAGCAGTCCTGTAGCTGATAAAGAAGGAGGAAGCGGGAGGTTCACATTTTGGTACTAAGGGAACATCTTAAAAAGACTGAACCAACAAAAACCCAAAAGGTACCAATTCCTGTTTGACTGGTGAATGTTTCTGCAGCCCGGGCGATGGTTCTCATCACAGACGGTGAGGACATTAAGAACTATGACCAGCATATTGCTTCAGTAACTGTAGCACCATAAATGTAACAAATATCACCAAGACACAGACACCCCTGTTGACCAGTGCTAATGGTGATAGAATAGAAAATTAAATCATTCTCAGTGGAAATGCTGGACCACAGACTTCATAGATGGTACGTTAGCACAATTAACCACATAGTAAGACATATTATCTCAGATTTCTACAATAAATTGCTCAGAAAAGACGAACACCGCCAGGTGCACAGCAGCGAGCAGTGGTAGGAAAGTTTGCATGGACCCAGCAGAATTACTATCAATTAAAGTGACCACACCCCTAATTATTACTAACTTTATGCCTTAAAAGAAGGAAAACTAGCTATGGAGACCAAAATAATTTTTTGTTTGTTTTTTGTACCAGGCTGTAAACATGCTTATTTTTGCTGTAAAAGTTGACATTTTAGCATGGGGTTCTATGGAGACTGTTTTGTGGAGATAGCCTCAAGTGGCCATGTGTAGAACTGCATATTTAGGAACTTCTACTCTGGCTTCATTTTTCAGCACCGGAGGCTGCCATTTTATCAGGAACAGTTCGACCACGTAACACAAAGCGTTTGTTTCATCAGAGAAGAACGACCTCAGCTGGAACAAAAACCTGCAGACCGCTCACCGTTTCTGGCATATGAATGCCCCTCCCTGCTTTAATGAGCGGGCACTTTCACATTTTGGCACTGAAATTTCAGCACAAATGTCAATTAAATTCAATGTAATTCACCACAATCTTTGGATTCACACTCACAGACATGACATGCAGATTCTCGTTCACGCCCGCTAACAAGCTGTTTTGATGCTGCTGACCTTTGAGGTGATGGAGAGAGAGAGAGAGAGAGAGCTGAAAACGGATGCAGAATTTAGACGTTAGCTAGCTTAGCTCCATCACTGCAGCCGCTTCTAGTTTAGCTTGCTAGTATGCAGCTAAGCAGAAAATGAGCTTGTTGTGCTCATTTTGTGTGGAGAGTGCATTCAGCTTTTAGGTGTTTATTGCACATTATTTGGTTTTGGTGATTATCTCCACGGTGATGACACATCAGACTCCTGACCCCTCCCATTCTGCTCCACTGATATATGTAATTAGCACTGACCCGCAAACTGCAGTGCATTTTTAATGTGACTTGAGAAAGGCGGTCAGGCTGCAACACGTTTGATGTAGATTCAGTGTCATTATGACACTTTTACAGCTTGCAGTGTCATTTGCATGCAGGTGTAAAAAAAGATTCCGCGTGCATCTCTGTGGCTGTGCAGAGATTTAAAATGCAGGACTGTGTGCATTAGCGTGCGTGTTGCTGTGAAGCTGTGCTGCGTGCTCCGCTCATGTTAGCCGAGCGTGAGTTTGACGAGTGCTTGTGGTCTGTGTGCACAACGCTGGTGTCAGCAGAACCTTATCTCTCTGGCTGGTCTTCTTTCTTTCACAGCAGACAGATCATCTCTTTTGGGAGCACTGGGGGTCTTTCTGGCTGCTCTGTCTGCCTTAAATAATTCAAAAGGCTGGACTACTGTAATCAGCAAAAGAAAAGACAGGGATTTGGATGGAAAGACGTGTCAGGATGTGATGGAGGCGTGTGGTGAAAAACAAGGGCGTGGCGGGGGGGGAGCACAGAGCAAATGTCGGGCAAAATGAGAAGTCAGCTTTGTGTATCTGGAGCTGCGTCTGTGTCGAAGACTAGCTGAGGTTTAATACCTACAAGAAGTGGAGACATTTTGGTGGCTGGCACCTCAGTTTTTGAAAGACACGGTTCGGTTATTCTATCTGAAAAAAGTAACCAGGTTTGTTTCACACTTGCAGCATGAGTTAGACCTTTACTGTAAACACGAAATCCAAAATGTCCTAAAAAGCTAAACTAAAACCGTTTAAATGTGTTTCCAGTTTTTAGCGCTCACTGCTAACCTTAAGCTAGGTTTGATAACCGTTAATCTGCTCACTGAAAAGTTAACTGTGATCACGCTAAACCAGTAAACCACTGAAACAGCTAGTTTCCCTGATTAGGGTACACAGCAAATTTCGCAGAGTAAAATTTACTCTGCTGGGATAACATTTGGTCCCATCCAAATAAAGTTAAATATACTCTATCACAGTGCTAAATCAACTCTATCACAGTGTAAAAACAAACCTTATTGGAGTCGAAACACTTGATTTGACAAGATTATGGAGCTGATTTCATCCTATAACAGTGTATTTTACATTTTTTACACTGGGACCAAATGTTATCCCGGCAGAGTATATTTTATTCAGCAAAATTTACTGTCTAACTGTACGATAGGTGAATGCTGGATTGATGGTGGATTAGGAGCAGGTGTGGTTGTTGAGAGAGGCAAACTGTTTCCACATAAATAAACCAGTAATCTCTGATTGTTTCACAGCAGTTTTGTCCGTATGGTTCTCTGGACATGATTCAGCAGATTCAGGAGAAGTTGGTCTGATGCGAACTCGGCCCCAAATGAAACTGAGCCCGGGGCTAACCCTACCCCTAACCCAACCAAGTTGTCTTGTTACTGATCCACCATGCAGGTGCCTCAGTGTTGAGGATGTCAGCGGTTCCAGGAGGTCAAGGACGCGCCCATATTTCACCTGGCTGTAGCAGATGTTACTTTAAGGAGTGGGAGGATGGACTGATTGTCTGCCTGGGTCATTGCCATTCAGGAACTAAGGTGGTTCCATAGTGTACGTTGAAGAGTGTGCGTTGAAGAATGGCACCAGGGCATGCTCTAAGACCTGGCCTGACCTTTTTAATCTTGACATTACAGAAGGTCAGTTAGGTTTGGATCACAGTTGTGATGGTTCAATACGTCAGTGAGACTTTGTTCAGACTGCCAGTTAAAATCCATCTGATTTATGTGCTTATCTAACTTGAACCCGAGCCAAGGTTGCAAGTCGGAACAGTCAAATATCTCATGAAATACATTTTTGTCCAAATCCTTTTCAAGGCCTCATTTCTAGGTGGTTTGAAATGCAATTCAAATCACATTTTTTGAAATCTGTTTCTGTTTTGTCTGAATGATCAAATCAGATTCTGGGTGTGTTTGAGACTTTTGACCCCATGTAAAGTGTGGTGGAGCTGCGGGGGGTGGCTGTGTAATCTCACCATACTGTTCAAAGCCACTGGAAACTGCTCCACTCATTATCACTCCCTGCTCCCATCAATTTTCATCTGCTGCAATAAAACCTCGCACCATTCGCTCCACAAAAAAAAAGAAAACAATGTGACAGCAGAACGATGTTGAGTGAGAGATTAAGGTGACACTCGAGTTTTTTTCCCCCTCAAATATACTCACTCCCACTCTGCTCGCTTGTCCTCCTGGGCATCATTACTATATAAACCACTGTGGATAAAACGGGAAATGGAGATTGCCACATGGACGCATAGACTGGATCTGGTCGCTTGCTATTTATAATGTGGACAGTCAATCTGTGAGATCAGATTTGAATCAGATATCCAATAAATAACTCTAAACAAAGACTGAGAGTCTTCACAAAGACAGAAGAACCAGAATGTGTGTGTTTGGAGAAGGCGCAGAGAAAGTAGCATCAAAATCAGTAAGATTTTCTATCAGCTCTGCCATGTTGCTGTTTTGTGTTACATTTTATGTAATACAAAACTCTCTCTCTCTCTCTGCAGCTTGAGCTACCAAAACATCAGCAAAAATTGAGTGCTGGGGGCGAAAAGAAAGCCAGGAAAACATTAGGAATGGTAAATGTTAAACAAATCATTAAATATGGTGAGAAAACAACAGAGGAACAGTCATTTGTGCTGAGGCAGCATGTGCTGGTCAGATTTACTTCATTAGCGAGGTGAAAACCAAAAGAAGAAGAAGAAGAATAAGAAAAAAAACAACAAAACAACCGTGCAATGAAGAAGAAAAAAACATCCACCTCACCTTTAGTTTGTGAGGCTCGGTGCCGGGGCCGCTCTCATCTTTGATGTCCGTTTTGGGTTTTCCATCTGGGCTAATCATCCCGTCTCCTGTCGCTACCACGGCTCCTTTACGAAGCGGGAGACATCATCTGATAAACAACTTTGCACAATTAACAGCATTTCAACTCGTGGTCTATTAACACTTTTGGATTTGAGCAGAGGTCAACCACGGGGTCAAACTCACAGAGAATCCGTCCTGAACATTGTTAATTTACTTATGTAGCACAAAATCATGACAAAAGTCACCTAGATGTGTCGCACATGAGTAACTTTACTCTAACCTCACACACACCCCAAAACAAACACATCGGTGACAGTGGTAAAGAAAAACTCAGCTAAGGAAATTTTTGATAATTACAGGAAGAAACCTCCAGCAGAACAGACTCAGTGGAGTGACCATCTGTTTTGACCATACAAATAAACTAAACAAAGCAACTCTGAACTGTCTGAACATGCAATGACAGAAATGCAGCTGAGCTTCCACACATAGTCCAGTTTTCAAAATGACATGCGGCCTGAAAGGGCCCGGAGACAAAGGGTCCAGGCCCAAGAAAATCGCTGTTTGCACTGATAGCACATCAGTCACTTATGAATAAAAACCTGATCTAAATGTGAAATGAACCATTCAATGGCTCAATTTTAATGTTATAAATTGATTAGCTGTTATGTTGCTACTTCCGTATTTTCAAACTCTTGCACAAGTTCCAAGGTCAGTGCAAGACTGATCGCAGGAATGTTTACAATGCTGGCAAGCATGGCTGGGACTCCATCACCCCTTGGCCATTGTAGCTACAAGAGACAGAGGAAAAGCGACCAGCTGCCCTTCATTATCAAGCAGAGTGCACATTTTACATTGAGACAAGTGCCGCCAGCAAGGCGGGGCCAAAATGGACCAATCTGAGTGAAGACAGCATGACGTTCGTTGATTGGTTGTTGGTTATGTTTACAGCTATTTATAATAAAGTTCATGTTTAAACTGTAAAACATCAAATCTAAATTACATTTGTTTGTCATAACGGCTTGATAATGAAATGTCAAGAATCACTGCCATTTTTATGTACTTAGTGGGGGGTATATTGATATTGTAAAGTTTTTACTGCTTAATATCAGCATCCATATCGGTCGGGTTAAAAAATGTTCCCGTTGAACATTAGGTGGAGTTCACAGTTTGTTAATACTGTCATACCAGGTCAGAATGGGAACATGTGTGCTGTAAGCCTGTTCAGCATTACAAGCACGCATGTGCGGCGCGCGCTTCCGATATCAGGACAAACAAAGCCATGACACAAATGATATACATAATACATATATAAATATACACATACATACATACAGCGGGTAAATAAGTATTGATCATGTCACCATTTTTCTGAGTAAATATATTTCTAAAGGTGCTATTGACAAGAAATTTTCACCAGATGTCCGTAACAATAGAAGTATCCACATATACAAAGAAATCAAACCATATATATATATATATATATATATATATATATATATATATATATATATATATATATATATATATATATATATATATATATATCCACAAATTAAGTTTTGTGAACTAATGTGAAAGAACACAGGAAAAAAAAGAACACCTGAAGAAAGAGACGTGGAAAAAAACATGGAAAGCCCAGACACCAGCTGAAATCTATCAGCAATTAGAAAGCAATCCTGCCCCTTGTCAGCACAAATTAATATCAGCTGGTTCAGTCCCAACTGATGACCTATAAAAAGGTGTCTCATTACCAAATTATCACACAAGAAACATCGCATGATGGGTAAAACAAAGAGCTCACTCAAGATCTTCACAACATTATTGTTACATTTGGGTTATTACTGACATCTGGTGAAAATTTCATGTCAATAGCACATTTAGAAATGTAATTATGAGAAAAATGGTGACGTGATCAATACTTATTTTACCCTCTGTGTGCGTGTGTGTGTTTATTTATATATATATATATATATATATATATATATATATATATATATATATACACATACACACACACACACATATAAATAAAACTGATGTTCTGATGTTTTTTTCTGTTTTTGGTCACTTTAGTCCTGCTAACCAATACTGAAGCCAAAAACAACTTCATTAAAGTGCTTCTTGAAAATACATTTAATTTTTCCCGACATTGGCTCTGCTTTCAGTTGAATGAGATCGTACAAATGCGACACGTCTGCATTACGGTTTATTCTTTATGTCTAAAAGCTCGTGTAATATCTCATACTGTGTAAAATGGGTTAATGTGTTTTTTTTTTTCCCCTCTGATGTTGAAATACTACGTTCTCTCTTTTACCGTGTTCCCAAGGCCCCTCTATAGCCCATCTGTCCATAAATCTCAAAAGGAAGATTGTGAAAGAAACATATAAAAAGACTACTTAAAAGGACACAGACAGAAAAATTAGATAAGACCCCGTTAAAAGCGAGCCCGTTCTCGCTGTCAGCCTTGTTGGCTGCACCAATCAAAACGAGATCCAACTTCTCACATATTCAAAGTGCGAAGAGAACGAGGAGGTTAGAATTCAAGTGCCGCTGACTGACAGAAAGGATTCTTTCGGCTTTCAAAAACATTAGTGTACATTCATACGCTTCCTTATAAAACACTCAAGATCTTGGGTAGTATTCCAGATTTTCCACTCTTATTATTGCCCCCTTCCTGAATTGCCACCTTATTGTGGTGGAGGGTGGACTTTTTTCTGGTTCCGGAGCACAGCGGTGTTCTGCTGTATCTGTTAGCTGTTTGAACTGAGCTGTTTGAGTTCTTTGAATTAACAGTCTTTTTCAAGACTTTTTTACTTTTTTTTACTTTTTCACCGTGCTCCAACGCCTAAAGAAGACCTCTAACGGTCGAAGCATCGCGACGGAGCTCTTTTATCAGCTAACCTTCATCAGCGTTGGCAAGCTAACTAGCTTGCTAACGCTTTCGTTTTTATTTTTATTTTATTTTTTAGCACTGTTGTCGTGCTGCTCCACAGCCTGCCTAGTGGATTTTTATTTTATTTTTTACCACTGTTGTCGTGCGTTACCTGTGCTGCTCCACAGCCTGTCCAGTGGATTTTTATTTTATTTTTTACCACTGTTGTCGTGTGTTACCTGTGCTGCTCCGCAGCCTGTCCAGTGGATTTTTATTTTATTATTTTATTTTTTTTTTTTATTTTTTTTTTAGCACTGTTGTCGTGCGTTACCTGTGCTGCTCCACAGCCTGTCCAGTGGATTTTTATTTTATTTTAGCACTGTTGTCGTGCGTTACCTGTGCTGCTCCACAGCCTGTCCAGTGGATTTTTATTTTATTTTTTACCACTGTTGTCGTGCGTTACCTGTGCTGCTCCACAGCCTGTCCAGTGGATTTTTATTTTATTTTTACCACTGTTGTCGTGTGTTACCTGTGCTGCTCCGCAGCCTGTCCAGTGGATTTTTATTTTATTATTTTATTTTTTTTTTTTAATTTTTTTTTTAGCACTGTTGTCGTGCGTTACCTGTGCTGCTCCACAGCCTGTCCAGTGGATTTTTATTTTATTTTTTAGCACTGTTGTCGTGCGTTACCTGTGCTGCTCCACAGCCTGTCCAGTGGATTTTGATTTTTATTTTTTTTTTTGGGCGCTGTTGTCGTGCGTTACCTGTGCTGCTCCACAGCCTGTCCAGTGGATTTTTATTTAGCGCTGTTGTCGTGTGTTACCTGTGCTGCTCCACAGCCTGTCTAGTGGATTTTTATTTTGTTTTAGCACTGTTGTCGTGCGTTGCCTGTGCTGCTCCACAGCCTGTCCAGTGGATTTTTATTTTTATTTTATTTTTTAGCACTGTTGTTGTGCGTTACCTGTGCTGCTCCACAGCCTGTCCAGTGGATTTTTATTTTTATTTTATTTTATTTTTTAGCACTGTTGTTGTGCGTTACCTGTGCTGCTCCACAGCCTGTCTAGTGGATTTTTATTTTATTTTAGCACTGTTGTCGTGCGTTACCTGTGCTGCTCCACAGCCTGTCTAGTGGATTTTTATTTTGTTTTAGCACTGTTGTCGTGCGTTGCCTGTGCTGCTCCACAGCCTGTCCAGTGGATTTTGATTTTGATTTTATTTTTTTTGGCACTGTTGTCGTGTGTTACCTGTGCTGCTCCACAGCCTGTCTAGTGGATTTTTATTTTATTTTTTACCACTGTTGTCGTGTGTTACCTGTGCTGCTCCGCAGCCTGTCCAGTGGATTTTTATTTTATTATTTTATTTTATTTATTTATTTATTTTTTTTTTTTATCACTGTTGTCGTGCGTTACCTGTGCTGCTCCACAGCCTGTCCAGTGGATTTTTATTTTATTTTTAGCACTGTTGTCGTGCGTTACCTGTGCTGCTCCACAGCCTGTCCAGTGGATTTTTATTTTATTTTTTACCACTGTTGTCGTGCGTTACCTGTGCTGCTCCACAGCCTGTCCAGTGGATTTTGATTTTTATTTTATTTTTTTGGGCGCTGTTGTCGTGCGTTACCTGTGCTGCTCCACAGCCTGTCCAGTGGATTTTTATTTAGCGCTGTTGTCGTGCGTTACCTGTGCTGCTCCACAGCCTGTCTAGTGGATTTTTATTTTGTTTTAGCACTGTTGTCGTGCGTTGCCTGTGCTGCTCCACAGCCTGTCCAGTGGATTTTTATTTTTATTTTATTTTTTAGCACTGTTGTTGTGCGTTACCTGTGCTGCTCCACAGCCTGTCCAGTGGATTTTTATTTTGTTTTAGCACTGTTGTTGTGCGTTACCTGTGCTGCTCCACAGCCTGTCTAGTGGATTTTTATTTTGTTTTAGCACTGTTGTCGTGCGTTACCTGTGCTGCTCCACAGCCTGTCTAGTGGATTTTTATTTTGTTTTAGCACTGTTGTTGTGCGTTACCTGTGCTGCTCCACAGCCTGTCTAGTGGATTTTTATTTTGTTTTAGCACTGTTGTTGTGCGTTACCTGTGCTGCTCCACAGCCTGTCTAGTGGATTTCTGTTTTGTTTTAGCACTGTTGTCGTGCGTTACCTGTGCTGCTCCACAGCCTGTCTAGTGGATTTTTATTTTGTTTTAGCACTGTTGTCGTGCGTTGCCTGTGCTGCTCCACAGCCTGTCCAGTGGATTTTTATTTTTATTTTATTTTATTTTTTAGCACTGTTGTTGTGCGTTACCTGTGCTGCTCCACAGCCTGTCTAGTGGATTTTTATTTTATTTTAGCACTGTTGTCGTGCGTTACCTGTGCTGCTCCACAGCCTGTCTAGTGGATTTTTATTTTGTTTTAGCACTGTTGTCGTGCGTTGCCTGTGCTGCTCCACAGCCTGTCCAGTGGATTTTTATTTTTATTTTATTTTATTTTTTAGCACTGTTGTTGTGCGTTACCTGTGCTGCTCCACAGCCTGTCTAGTGGATTTTTATTTTATTTTAGCACTGTTGTCGTGCGTTACCTGTGCTGCTCCACAGCCTGTCTAGTGTCGGATTCCCTGTTTGGGAATCCGCTAGCTTAGCGTAGCTACTAGCTCTTAGCCGTTTTAGCATGGCGGCTTCTCCTGTCTCTCCCGTACTTTTCTGCTCTGGGTGTGAAATGTTTAGTTATTCCTCGGCCTCTTTTAGCAGTAACGGTACATGTAATAAGTGCAGCTTATTCGTAGCTTTGGAGGCCAGGCTGGGCGAATTGGAGGCTCGGCTCCGCACCGTGGAAAATTCTACAGCTAGCCAGGCCCCTGTAGTCGGTGCGGACCAAGGTAGCTTAGCCGCCGTTAGTTCCCCCCTGGCAGACCCCGTGCAGTCGGGAAGGCAGGCTGACTGGGTGACTGTGAGGAGGAAGCGTAGCCCTAAACAGAAGCCCCGTGTACACCGTCAACCCGTTCACATCTCTAACCGTTTTTCCCCACTCGACGATACACTCGCCGAGGATCAAACTCTGGTTATTGGCGACTCTGTTTTGAGAAATGTGAAGTTAGCGACACCAGCAACCATTGTCAATTGTCTTCCGGGGGCCAGAGCAGGCGACATCGAAGGACATTTGAAATTGCTGGCTAAGGCTAAGCGTAAATTTGGTAAGATTGTAATTCACGTCGGCAGTAATGACACTCGGTTACGCCAATCGGAGGTCACTAAAATTAACATTGAATCGGTGTGTAACTTTGCAAAAACAATGTCGGACTCTGTTGTTTTCTCTGGGCCCCTCCCCAATCAGACCGGGAGTGACATGTTTAGCCGCATGTTCTCCTTGAATTGCTGGCTGTCTGAGTGGTGTCCAAAAAATGAGGTGGGCTTCATTGATAATTGGCAAAGCTTCTGGGGAAAACCTGGTCTTGTTAGGAGAGACGGCATCCATCCCACTTTAGAGGGAGCAGCTCTCATTTCTAGAAATCTGGCCAATTTTTTGGGATCCTCCAAACTGTGACTGTCTAGCGTTGGGACCAGGAGGCAGAGCTGTGGTCTTATACACCTCTCTGCAGCTTCTCTCCCCCTGCCATCCCCCTATTACCCCATCCCCGTAGAGACTGTGCCTGCTCCCAGACCACCAATAACTAGCAAAAATCTATTTAAGCATAAAAATTCAAAAAGAAAAAATAATATAGCACCTTCAATTGCACCACAGACTAAAACAGTTAAATGTGGTCTATTAAACATTAGGTCTCTTTCTTCTAAGTCCCTGTTGGTAAATGATATAATAATTGATCAACGTATTGATTTATTCTGCCTAACAGAAACTTGGTTACAGCAGGATGAATATGTTAGTTTAAATGAGTCAACACCCCCGAGTCACACTAACTGTCAGAATGCTCGTAGCACGGGCCGGGGCGGAGGATTAGCAGCAATCTTCCATTCCAGCTTATTAATTAATCAAAAACCTAGACAGAGCTTTAATTCATATGAAAGCTTGTCTCTTAGTCTTGTCCATCCAAATTGGAAGTCCCAAAAACCAGTTTTATTTGTTATTATCTATCGTCCACCTGGTCGTTACTGTGAGTTTCTCTGTGAATTTTCAGACCTTTTGTCTGACTTAGTGCTTAGCTCAGATAAGATAATTATAGTGGGCGATTTTAACATCCACACAGATGCTGAGAATGACAGCCTCAACACTGCATTTAATCTATTATTAGACTATCGGCTTTGCTCAAAAAGTAAATGAGTCCACCCACCACTTTAATCATATTTTAGATCTTGTTCTGACTTATGGTATGGAAATAGAAGACTTAACAGTATTCCCTGAAAACTCCCTTTTGTCTGATCATTTTTAATAACATTTACATTTACCCTGATGGACTACCCTGCAGTGGGGAATAAGTTTCATTACACTAGAAGTCTTTCAGAAAGCGCTGTAACTAGGTTTAAGGATATGATTCCTTCTTTATGTTCTCTAATGTCATATACCAACACAGAGCAGAGTAGCTACCTAAACTCTGTAAGGGAGTTAGAGTATCTTGTCAATAGTTTTACATCCTCATTGAAGACAACTTTGGATGCTGTAGCTCCTCTGAAAAAGAGAGCTTTAAATCAGAAGTGTCTGACTCCGTGGTATAACTCACAAACTCGTAGCTTAAAGCAGATAACCCGTAAGTTGGAGAGGAAACGGCGTCTCACTAATTTAGAAGATCTTCACTTAGCCTGGAAAAAGAGTCTGTTGCACTATAAAAAAGCCCTCCGTAAAGCTAGGACATCTTTCTACTCATCACTAATTGAAGAAAATAAGAACAACCCCAGGTTTCTTTTCAGCACTGTAGCCAGGCTGACAAAGAGTCAGAGCTCATATATCGTTATCGACATATCGTTATCTTTGGCTGCTTTCAGTGATGCCGGTATTTGGTTAGACTCTTTCTCTCCGATTGTTCTGTCTGAGTTATTTTCATTAGTTACTTCATCCAAACCATCAACATGCTTATTAGACCCCATTCCTGCCAGGCTGCTCAAGGAAGTCCTACCATTATTTAATGCTTCAATCTTAAATATGATCAATCTATCTTTGTTAGTTGGTTATGTACCACAGGCCTTTAAGGTGGCAGTAATTAAACCATTACTTAAAAAGCCATCACTTGACCCAGCTATCTTAGCTAATTATAGGCCAATCTCCAACCTTCCTTTTCTCTCAAAGATTCTTGAGAGGGTAGTTGTAAAACAGCTAACTGATCACCTGCAGAGGAATGGTCTATTTGAAGAGTTTCAGTCAGGTTTTAGAATTCATCATAGTACAGAAACAGCATTAGTGAAGGTTACAAATGATCTTCTTATGGCTTCGGACAGTGGACTTATCTCTGTGCTTGTTCTGTTGGACCTCAGTGCTGCTTTTGATACTGTTGACCATAAAATTTTATTACAGAGATTAGAGCATGTCATAGGTATTAAAGGCATTGCGCTGCGGTGGTTTGAATCATATTTGTCTAATAGATTACAGTTTGTTCATGTAAATGGGGAATCTTCTTCACAGACTAAAGTTAATTATGGAGTTCCACAAGGTTCTGTGCTAGGACCAATTTTATTCACTTTATACATGCTTCCCTTGGGCAGTATTATTAGACGGTATTGCTTAAATTTTCATTGTTACGCAGATGATACCCAGCTTTATCTATCCATGAAGCCAGAGGATACGCACCAATTAGCTAAACTGCAGGATTGTCTTACAGACATAAAGACATGGATGACCTCTAATTTCCTGCTTTTAAACTCAGATAAAACTGAAGTTATTGTACTTGGCCCCACAAATCTTAGAAGCATGGTGTCTAACCAGATCGTTACTCTGGATGGCATTTCCCTGATCTCTAGTAATACTGTGAGAAATCTTGGAGTTATTTTTGATCAGGATATGTCATTCAAAGCGCATATTAAACAAATATGTAGGACTGCCTTTTTGTATTTACGCAATATCTCTAAAATCAGAAAGGTCTTGTCTCAGAGTGATGCTGAAAAACTAATTCATGCATTTGTTTCCTCTAGGCTGGACTATTGTAATTCATTATTATCAGGTTGTCCTAAAAGTTCCCTAAAAAGCCTTCAGTTGGTTCAGAATGCTGCAGCTAGAGTACTGACGGGGACTAGCAGGAGAGAGCATATCTCACCCGTGTTGGCCTCCCTTCATTGGCTTCCTGTTAATGCTGGAATAGAATTTAAAATTCTTCTTCTTACTTATAAGGTTTTGAATAATCAGGTCCCATCTTATCTTAGGGACCTCATAGTACCATATTACCCCATTAGAGCGCTTCGCTCTCAGACTGCGGGCTTACTTGTAGTTCCTAGGGTTTGTAAGAGTAGAATGGGAGGCAGAGCCTTCAGCTTTCAGGCTCCTCTCCTGTGGAACCAGCTCCCAATTCAGATCAGGGAGACAGATACCCTCTCTACTTTTAAGATTAGGCTTAAAACTTTCCTTTTCGCTAAGGCTTATAGTTAGGGCTGGATCGGGTGACCCTGGACCATCCCTTGGTTATGTTGCTTTAGACGTAGACTGTGTTTCATAATTATTGTATGGCCTTGCCTTGCAATGTGGAGCGCCTTGGGGCAACTGTTTGTTGTGATTTGGCGCTATACAAGAAAAAAGTTGATTGATTGATTGATCTTTCACACGAGTTTTCGGTGCTGGCTGAAGATTCTTATTAACATAAAGGAGGGGTCCTTGGATTTATTTTGCTGTTGTGTCATGAGTCACAGTGGGGGACGTAATGACTTTTTACCATGCCCAGGGGCAAACAAGATGAATTTGGAGGAACCTTGAAGTTGGTGCTCTAATTTGTTTGAAGTTTCCCAAATGTCATGCAGTCTGATATTTAGTTTGGAGTAAAAGGTGCCTCTCATTTCAGAAGCCACGACGCTCGGCTCGGTGAGGTGCATTTAGCAACAATACAGCAGGGTGAAGGGCTGGAAGAAAAAGGGATAAACCGCATTAATCTTGGCTCGCTGGAGGGCCAGTTTAACAGGGAAAATAAAAGAAGTGAAGAAGAAACATCAGAGCAAACTTACATAAACACAACAGTTAACAGCCAGCTTCTGTTTTTCCCTTTTAATAACTTTTATTCTGCACGTTGCTATTCAACAGAAGAGCAGGTGAGGTTGTGACTTCATTTTAGACTTTTGCTGGATTGAAGGTACATTTGTATCATTCAATGTGTGTGATTTCATGCTTTTTATGTTCTTAATATTTGTACCACTGATGTCAACACATGGTGTTTACAGAAATGATAAGAGACCGCCACCACTGCCCACCTCAAATAAGGAGCAGCAACTGGAAACAATGTTAACAGCAGCCAATGTGTCAGTTACAATTCCACCAAACTGCCAGGAGGTGATGCTATACTGGATAATAACAGACTTAACACATTTCTACAAATGTGTCTCATCAGTCTGCATATTATGTTAAAAGATGTGGAAGACAGCAAATTATGTTGCAAGTGCAATTCCACAAAACCATCACATGGTGATGCTATACTGAATAATAACACATGCCTCTAAATTAGTCTGTAGCTTAAAAGATGTGGAAGATAGTAAATGATGTTTTAGGTGCAATTACATAAAACTGCCAGAAGGTGATGCTGCAGCAAAAAAAATTGAATAATACAAAAAACAAACAAACAAACAAACAAAAAAACAATCCAATAAATTAGCCTGTATCTTAAAAGATGTGGAAGAAGTGAAAGATTCATCAGGTGCAATTATGCTAAACTGCCCGAAGGTGATGCCGTGCTCAATAATAACTGAAAAATAAAACATTCTTATAAATTAGCCTGTATCTTAAAAGAGGTGGAAGATAGTAAATTATATTTTTGGTGGAATTCATCAAACTGTCAGATAGGGATTCAAGATAATCCTATATTGGTCCTGAAGCCCGTTGGTGCCGGCGTTTATCTCCGGATTCTGCAGCATCAAGTGGATGAGAGTCCACGATTGCTCCTGGATGGGATGCTGGTCCAATGCAAGCTGAGTGGACTGAGACAATGCGGATCAAGTGTCTTGTCCAAGGACACAGACAGGAAGCATGAGCTGGATTCAAACCCAGTTCTACATATTGACAGGCCAACTCCTTATCTTGTCAGCTACCTGCTCTACAGGACAACCACACTTCTAGGGGAGGTGATGGTTTAGTGGTTAAACAGTGGACTTAAGACTAGAGGATCCTCGGTTCAAATTCCTGTCTGACTGACAAATCATTAACGGCCCTTCGGCAAGGTCCTTAATCCCCAAGTTGCTCCTGGGGTGTAGTGAGTGCCTTGCATGGTAGCACCTTGACACTGGTGTGTGTGTGTGTGTGTGAATGGGTGAATGTGAGACATTACTGTAAAGCACTTTGAGCTTGTGATATTTGGGCTATATAAATGCAGTCCATTTGCCATTCTATAAAGGGAACAATTCCTCCACTCCCCCCAGATGGGGGAGCTAAACACCTAGGCTGCTACTACTAATGAGCAGGTCAACTTGTCACATGACGACAATCTTAACAGCATAAAATTTTAATCTTTTTAAGTAAAATAAAATCTGGCAGTTTAGACCCACAATGTGGCAGAAGAAGGTCTTAAAAATGATACCAAGTGGTTGCTGAGATCTAGCTCCAGACAGACGGCGGGACAGACTGATACGTCCTGTCCGGGCCTGTCACCCAGTGCAGGAAAAAAACTTCCACTGTTATCTGGTCGACTCGGGTGTACCTGAGGACGTCATGCTGTAGGTTGGGCTGTGCATGTTGCTCATGGCTGAACTGTTGTTTCCCGCAGGCTGGCTGTAGGGGGCGGTAGTGGTCATTTTGCTTGCCTGGTTGATGCCTGGTCCTTGATAGCTGCTGTGTCTGTCACAAAGAGGGAAAACCTGCAGTTAGTCCAGCTGAGATAATTTCCTTCTAGAATCTAATTTTAGACCAGGATGTGAGCAACAGTTGCAGAAAAGCAGCAAACATTACCTGCCTCGACATCTCTTTAACACTGTTAGGGAGGTTTGTCTTTGATGGATTTCTTTGCCATTGCTAGTTCTCAATTTATTTTACATTCAACTAAGCTCACGACAAACATGTGCTGTCATGGCACGCTGAAGATCATATAAGAGCATCCTGTGGTGAAATAATGACACCCAGAAACAAACAAACACACACACACACACCTGACTTCTATCCCAGTTTTCTCTCCCTCTCCCACAACTCATAATTTAACTAATTAAGGTGTGCTTTCAGAAAGGATCATGTTATTTGTTGCCATGACAAGTGACATCAGACGGGCTTATCTGCAACCTGCTGAATGCAAGCTGTACTTGCACGTGTGTCTGCAAGAGTGCACGTGAAGTCTATCATTGTGTACCAGACAGGCCAAAGTCAGTGACATGGGGCTGAAAGAGAACACCGTGTTTGGAACAATTTGGTCGATGTGCTGCTGACTGGAGATTATCTCCTGGATGTAATGAAGACAGAGTGAGCTAGCGGACAGAGGAGCGGAGGAAAGATAGATCTAAACGACAAAAAGGAATAAAAAGAGTGAAGGCTGAAACAGCTCAGCAATTAAATACAACCTGAAGAAAAAGAGGAGGAGCGGGTGGAAAGAGAACTATGACGTTATAGTCACGACAAACAGTCGCTAAGACGCACACTTCAATATGCAGTTATTTTAGAGTTAATGCATATTTGATTTGGCAGTTTTGACTGGTAGTGCATGTGTTTGTGTCTGTGTCTGTGTGCACATAAAGAATGAAAACCAAGAATATTAACTTGAACTTTGTGAATAATAAATAAAATGTGAGCATTTTGAATGGAACTTTGACAATATTGAAGAGAACTTAAGAATACAGACTTCCTCCCGATTCCTCCCGATCAAACCCGGGAGGAATCAATGGAACTCAGAGAATACTGAATACAACCTGAGAATATTTAATCAAACCCAGGAATATTCAATAGAACTTTGTGAATATTGACTAGAACCTGAGAACCCTGTACCCTTGGGGGTACGTAAGGTTAGATCTCACTCTTGTGAAGCAACTTGGGGTGACATATCTTGTGTTTTGTTGCTGTATAAATAAATAAAATGAATTGAATTTTGATAATACGGAATGGAATTTTGAAAATATTGAAAGGAAGTTTGATAATAATAAACAGAACCTGGGAATATTTAACCAAAGCCAAGAATATTAAATGGAATTATGTATGGAACCTGAGAATATTGAAAATGTTGTTGTTGTCCTTTCGGCTGCTCCCATTTTTGTTTGGGGTCGCCACAGTATGTATATGGCATAAGATTTACACTGGATGTCCTTCCTGATGCAACTCAGGTTTCACCTGGAGAAACACACACAGCCCCTAGTGTGCTGAAGGGGTCTCTCATAGAATATTGAAAATACTGATTAAAAATTTGAAAATATGAAACAGAAACTAAGAATTTCAAATGTAACTTTGATAACACTGAAATTAATTTTGAGAATACTGAATGGGACTTGAAAGTGAAAGTACTGAGTTAAAATTTGGGGCGATTTGGAGAATTTTGAAAATACTGAATAAAGACAGGAATTTTGAGAATACTGAATGAGACTTTGATGATACTGATTAAAATCTGAGAATACTGAATAAAACTTGAGGATATGGAACTGAGATTGAGACTAGCGAATGGAGTTTTAAGAAAACTGAATAGAGTTTTGAGAGCACTGATATGTAAATCCTTCGTTGAAACACACACATATAGAGTAATACCTCTTGTTGGAAGCGATGCACATAGCCTATGAGGAGGATCCTCTTGGTACAGTAAAACTCCCCATAATCTCATCTCACAGATGTAATTAGTCATAGAGCATGGCTGATGATACATATGTAATCCCTCTGTGGGGGCCGAGGTGCACAAGGGAGCTCCGTGGCAAAGAAACAAGCGCACGCCAAATCCGTGCTTATCTGGCCCTATTTCCCCATAATAGAGAAACACAGACTGTGCCTACGTGTTCCCTAAAAAGCTTCATGTGATTCACCGCACAGAAATAAATTTACTTTGTGATTGGTGCACCTTCACGCTCAAAGTGTGCAAGATCCAAACTCCCACAAAGTCAACAAGAAAAGTCAAGTTTAGAGATTCTAAATGCCTGAAAGGTTCATTTGTCAAAAGTGAAAGACGTCTCTCACTCACAAAACACAAACTATCCAAATCAACAACACCAAAAACACCAACAACAGTGGTGGTTGGAGGTTTTCGACTGTGGTGCTCTCCCATTATGACTAATTCATGTCATAAAAAAGCCCATTAGAAAGCACTTGATGGAGGCACTGTGCAGCGTTTAATCACACTTAATATATGCACGCGCTGCTATCGGGGAGAAAAAGTGCACAGCACATTCATCTTGCTCTCGGGCACCTTTGTGCCAGGGAGGAGAAAAAAAAACATCCTGTTGCCGCAGAGAGAGGAAAGAACGAATGATGAGAGAAAAGGAGAGATAGCAAGAGTGCAGGAGAAAGAGGGACAACGAAAGAGGAAAGAAGGAGATAGAGAAGGGAAAATTAGAAGCCTGTGCAGTTCTTTTGTGGTCCAGGCGAGGGTGTATTTTTGTACCGGTGATGTAGACTGAACGGCCCCGCCTTCACTGCACATGTGTCATTTGGGACCACAGCAGCTCGTCTGAGTCTGACTCTCTACACCCAGAGTGATCAAAGGGAATAATGTGATTAGTAACAAATTTGTTTTGGGGGGGGAGCGTGTTCGGTCGCTGACATCAGCAAACAACACACATACAAGTTCACTTCAATTTGCACACTGATATTTTTGATTTTTACCCATCATGAATATGACCTTTAACTTGAGGGTCTCTTTATCTCTGCCCATCGCCATGACAATATTCAAGGTGCCATAGCTTCAGCATCCTGTGATTGCATCCTTCTGCCGTCACAATGATGCAGCGGGTTTGCATGATTGCGTCCAGTCCAGTAGAGCGATGAAGAGTTTCCGGGTTTTTCCATATGTGGCTTGAACCAGGATTTATACTGAATATTATCGCATTTCACTGTTGCTAGTGTTAGCGTATATGGCTACATGTTAGCAGTTAGTAAGAGCATATGTGAGCCTGCTAACAACAGCCCTGACCATTTTTATAGTTTTTATTCTTTTGGCCTTTACTTATTGTTTTTCTGTTTTTGAATGAGGATTTATACTGAATATTATTACATATTATCTACATTTTAGATGTTTGTTTTTCTATCCACAGTTGATAACAGATGGTGCTATCTGCTAACTGCTAACCACAGTGAGCCCATGACAGCGGTAAACACTTCTAAATGCTAACCACAGCTGAACACAGGTGATGCTAACCATGGTTCCCTCTCTTATTGTTTTCTTCTTTGTTTTATGAACCTGTGTGAATCATTGGCTACATTTACATGCCGTTAATATTGGGGATAAGGTCAATATTCCGGTTTCTGAATCATTAAGAATAACCCGTTTACATGCTTAAGCAGACAGAATTACTCCTGTATACATGGTCATTGATATCATTTGGAATATCCCATCTAAACAGCGACACACGTCTTCCACCGATGCTTGATATGTTCTGGTGTTCATGCAAATCCTGCTTTGCGTAACTTTTCAGCCACCTTCTTGTAGATGTCGCTATCTCTGTACTTTCTACCGTCAATAAAAGACATTATATTCATGTCTTTCACGATACTAATGAAGTACTCGGTTTCCTCCTTGCTCCAAAAGTGTGGTGCTGTGCTGCCGCGTCTGCATTTCCCCATGCTTGTTTACCTCTGCTTCTGTGGTGTCCGGTGGGTTGCACGCGCTGCATACAAGTAGTTGCCGTACTCAAAAGACCAAGATTCCTTGCAGATAGGACACGCGCAGAACACAAAATAATGTTCCTTTCTATGGGGATATTCCGATGCGCGTTTATATGACCTGATATTTGGGTTCGAAAAGGAGTAACCCAGGGGTCATATTCACGTTTTTGCGGGATTTTACATGGCCTTGCGCAACCGGGTTATTGCTAATATTCTGGTTATGAAAACATAGTCATTGTCGTCACAAAGACGCACCCCACCATGTATATCCAGATTTTTGATGTATTGATGCTGACCATGTCCTTCTTTTAGCGTGAGCCTGACTGAATACATATGCTAAATGTAAAGGTAATGTTAATGCTCTCAGCGGTTGATGGTAAATGGAGGTGATGCTAATCATGGCTCCCATTTATCATCTTTTTTGCCTTTTAATTATTCATCTCACTGACATGACTCACAAACACACACCACCATGTGTCTGTACACATTTTTTTAAATGTTTGTTAATGTTTGTTTTTTCTTTTCTCCACTACAACCCCTGGCAAAAATTATGGAATCACCGGCCTCGGAGGATGTTCATTCAGTTGTTTAATTTTGTAGAAAAAAAGCAGATCACAGACATGACACAAAACTAAAGTCATTTCAAATGGCAACTTTCTGGCTTTAAGAAACACTATAAGAAATCAGGAAAAAAAAATTGTGGCAGTCAGTAATGGTTACTTTTTTAGATGAAGCAGAGGGAAAAAATATGGACTCACTCAATTCTGAGGAATAAATTAAGGAATCACCCTGTAAATTTTCATCCCCAAAACTAACACCTGCATCAAATCAGATCTGCTCCTTAGTCTGCATCTAAAAAGGAGTGATCACACCTTGGAGAGCTGTTGCACCAAGTGGACTGACATGAATCATGGCTCCAACACGAGAGACGTCAACTGAAACAAAGGAGAGGATTATCAAACTCTTAAAAGAGGGCAAATCATCACGCAATGTTGCAAAAGATGTTGGTTGTTCACAGTCAGCTGTGTCTAAACTCTGGACCAAATACAAACAACATGGGAAGGTTGTTAAAGGCAAACATACTGGTAGACCAAGGAAGACATCAAAGCGTCAAACAGAAAACTTAAAGCAATATGTCTCAAAAATCGAAAATGCACAACAAAACAAATGAGGAACGAATGGGAGAAAACTGAAGTCAACGTCTGTGAACGAACTGTAAGAAACCGCCTAAAGGAAAAGGGATTTACATACAGAAAAGCTAAACGAAAGCCATCATTAACACCTAAACAGAAAAAAACAAGGTTACAATGGGCTAAGGAAAAGCAATCGTGGACTGTGGATGACTGGATGAAAGTCATATTCAGCGATGAATCTCGAATCTGCATTGGGCAAGGTGATGATGCTGGAACTTTTGTTTGGTGCCGTTCCAATGAGATTTATAAAGATGACTGCCTGAAGAGAACATGTAAATTTCCACAGTCATTGATGATATGGGGCTGCATGTCAGGTAAAGGCACTGGGGAGATGGCTGTCATTACATCATCAATAAATGCACAAGTTTACGTTGATATTTTGGACACTTTTCTTATCCCATCAATTGAAAGGATGTTTGGGGATGATGAAATCATTTTTCAAGATAAAACATTCCTTGCAAAAAGACACATAGGGTCAATGTCATGGCCTGCAAATAGTCCGGATCTTAATCCAATTGAAAATCTTTGGTGGAAGTTGAAGAAAATGGTCCATGACAAGGCTCCAACCTCCAAAGCTGATCTGGCAACAGCAATCAGAGAAAGTTGGAGCCAGATTGATGAGGAGTACTGTTTGTCACTCATTAAGTCCATGCCTCAGAGACTGTGATCTGCTTTTTTCTACAAAATTAAACAACTGAATGAACATCCTCCGAGGCCGGTGATTCCATAATTTTTGCCAGGGGATGTATCCGCCTGACAGATCTGTTCTGAAGACTGTTGGTGTAATAATATCTGTTTTAAATAACTGTACACTCTGGATGCGGAAACCTGATAATTCTCGGAAAATGGAAAACATTCACCACTGACTCAGGTGAGCAATGTAGGAAACTACAGAAGTGTTGAATGCGCTCTAACATGTTTAAGGGCCCATAAGTATTCAGACAAATAGTTGTGGATTACCAGAAGATTCAATTCAGCACATACAACTTTTATAACATTCTGCATTTGCAAAAAGCTGTTCTTTTGCACTAACCTTAGCAGCCTTTTAATTTTAGCATAACTACTTTTTAGATTTGAACAATTACATGAGGTCCATCATTAATTGGTGGAAATAATTTCATAAAATGTAATTTATAAGCATCTGTGATTGCAGCAAATGGTTCTGAAACAGCTCAGCCAATTTCAGAGAAATAACACTGGTAAACAATAAAAAAACAGGATGTTTTACTCTTTTGTAAGAGGTGATGGTCTAGTGGTTAAATGATGGTCTTGAGTCCAGAGGATCCTCGGTTCAAGTCCACCCTAGACTGGAAAATGACTGAGGGCACTTGGACAAGGTCCTTCATCCCCCTGTTGCACCTGGTGTGCAGTTGAACATCTTGCATGGCAGCACCCTGACACTGGCATGCGTGTGTGAAACGGTGAATGTGAGGCATCACTGTAAAGCACTTTGAGCTTCTGATTCAGATGGAAAAGCGCTATATAAATGCAGTCCATTTAATTATTGACAGAGGTCGTAAAATACCTCAGAGGATTCTTGCATTTTGATTATATATTTGTTGCCTTTGCTCCTGACCCCAAACACTAGATGCCCTGCCTACCTCATAGCAGACAGACAGTAATGGTAAACAATAAAAAAACATTTTTTAAGGCCACCTCATAGTTTTTATCTGGACATGCATGAAATGTTGCATATTGTTTGTCTGTCAGGGGATTGGTGTGATTGACAGGTTTCATCACGCTCAGTTTGCAGAGTTATAAACTGATCTTGATGAAACCTGTCAATCATACAGATCACGTGACAGAAAACCAACTGAAATTTGGTGCAGATGCAGAAATGGGTCTGTTAAAGAATAGGTTTGGACAGGGTTGGTATAAATTCAATAACTGTAATCCCAGTGCAAATTTGGAGGACTGCTCAGCTGTGTCTAGGATTTTTTCCTCTTTGAGCGACTCTAGTTGTTGAGTCTGAATGTGAACCTGATTTGGCCTGCAGAGATCCTACATTGGATTGTATTTTTTTTCTTGAGAAGCTGCAAGAAAGCTGTGAACCACAGAGGAATAAAGAGTACAAGGAGTTTCTGCCTTCGCTGAGAGTTTACTGGGATTTAAGAAATGTACTTGCAGAGACTTGACATCATACTAAAGCACAGGTGTGTGAAAATCCATACGCTTTTGTTTGGCTCATCCAGGAAGTGTTACAAAGTCATCATCTCATAGAACGACAGTCAAAGCACAGAATGAAATGAAAGAGAATTACAATTTCTTTTTTGCATTCCGAAGTGTGAGCTTCCATTCTGTTGTGGGTCCTTTTTTAAATCGTATTTTGCTGCGAGTCCTTCGTTATTCTGCCGGATCTCTCTTGTTGCTATTCAGTCCACAAGTGTGAAGGGCATCGGAGAAGGCTACGTTCACACTGTGGGCAGGGCGTGCACATCAGCGTGTACGTGTTATTGTGTCCATGCACAAAGTGGGCACCGTTGCCAAGGGGATGCCATAGTAACGAGGTGCCTGCCAACCATCTGAGTCTCACAGTGGCACTGCCTTTGTCCTTCGTTGGCGGTGACAGGCTGCACTGACGCCTCCCAGCGCCGCTAACTGGACCAGACAGCAGGAGCAGTGGGACGGCAGGAGCGTGACGACTGAGCGTCCCACACCATCGATCCCTCTGCTCTGAAAGTCAGAGGAAAAGCGCCAGGGAAGGATGGAGCGCATCGGCTGGAGGCCATGAATTATATATGGACTCAATCTGTTCTTGGGGCAGGTTGGACCCGGCGCTCCTTCAAGCTCCAGAGTCAACTCGGCCCACACAAGCCAGAATAAAACCGCAGCCCAAATAATCATAATAACAATAAAAAGGACAGCTTTAAACATGTTAAAGTCTGCCTCCCCTCCTTCCCCAAACATCAAACAGCTCAGGATGGAGGAGAAGCTATTTATTCTGCCCATCTAATGAAAGCAGAGCCGCGCTGCCAAGACTGCCAGCGACAAAGCGCCACAGGCTGCATCCCCCGTTCTTGACATTCAAGCGCTGCTCTTATTTATTTAGCAAATGTACTTACTAAGGAGGTCAGAAATGAATTCTTTGGTGAGGATTTGCCTCCAAGCACTCTCCTCTTCACTCTTCTAACATTTTCTTCCTTCAATTTCACTTTGATTTACGCCTTTTTCTTTTTTCTCTTTTTTTTAAAGCTTTGCTCTTCTTCGACTAAGTGCTTATTTTTTCGACAGAGCTCGTTTCTATAGCTCCGGGAACTTTCGTGGCGTGTCGCCAGCAGCGCTGGAAAGTCATTTGAAAACCCAATTCTGTGCTTAGAAGCTGTTGCCAAGAAAAAGCTTATACCTTTTAATACTTTCTGTTCTCTTTTCCTGAAAATTTACTAAACCATTCCATGTCCCCGGAAATCATACGTTTCTTCCAGTCAAACGTGTTCCTCCTCCACAGTAACTGTAGACATCGTCCTTGCTACTCTACTGAAGGACACAAATGCCGTATCTTGATGGTGCACGGTCTAAAACAAAAATCCATTCATCAAGTCATGTCACATAAACTGAGCCTAATGCATTGGGTTTATCTGTTCATTATTCATGGGTGTTTTGTAGGTCTGTCAGAGTTTCACCTGTGTGAACTCAGGCAAGTAAAAGGTAATTTTTTTATTTTTTGTCAACTGCCTACCAATGTATCTTTAACCACAGATTTGGCTACAAGAAAAGTAGCTAAAAATAGTTTATTAGGGGCTGGCAATGTCTAATTTTTTTGGTATATTATGATGTGTGTGTCATCGTGTTATCTTGAATGAATATTTTACCCGCTCAAGTGGAAATCAGACGCCTCAGATGCAGAAATTCTATATATCCACCTTGTTTCAATCAGCAATTGAATATATCAAATTTTGGACATTTTAAATTGATTTTCTGTCACAAAAATAAAATATTGTAAGATCGATAGCTTACCCCCACCCCTAGAAAACATCCCCCCCCCATATATATATATATATATATACAGTGAGGAAAATAACTATTTGAACAACCTGCGATTTTGCAAGTTCTCCCACTTAGAAATCATGGAGGGTTCTGAAATTTTCATCTTAGGTGCACGTCCACTGTGAGAGACATAATCTAAAAAAAAAAAAAAAAAAAATCCGGAAATAACAATGTATAATTTTTTTAATAATGTATTTGTATGTTACTGCTGCAAATACGTATTTGAACACCTACCAACCAGCAAGAATTCTGGCTCACACAGACCTGTTAATTTTTCTTTAAGAAGCCCTCTCATTCTGCACTCTTTACCTGTATTAATTGCACCTGTTTGAACTTGTTACCTGTATAAAAGACACCTGTTCACACACTCAATCAATCACACTTCAACCTGTCCACCATAGCCAAGACCAAAGAGCTGTCTAAGGACACCAGGGACAAAACTGTAGACCTGCAAAAGGCTGGGATGGACTACAGGACAACAGGCAAGCAGCTTGGTAGAAGACAACAACTGTTATAATTATTTATTAGAAAGTGGAAGAAACACAAGATGACTGTCAATCTTCCTCGGTCTGGGATTCCATGCAAGATCTCACTTTGTAGGGTAAGGATGATTCTGAGAAAGCTCAGAACTACACAGGAGGACCTGGTGAATGACCTGAAGAGAGCTGGGACCACAGTCACAAAGATTACATTAGTAACACCTGATGCTGTCATGGTTTAAAATCCTGGAGGGCAGCAAGGTCTCCCTGCTCAAGCCAGCACATGTCCAGGCCCGTTTGAAGTTCACCAGTGACCATCTGAATGATCCAGAGGAGGCATGGGAGAAGGTCATGTGGTCAGATGAGACCAGAATAGAGCTTTTTGGAATCAACTCCACTTACCATGTTTAGAGGATGAGAACAACCCCAAGAAAACCATCCCAACCATGAAGCATGGGGGTGGAAACATCATACTCTGGGGGTGCTCTTCTGCAAAGGGGACAGGACGACTGCACCGTATTGAAGGGAGGATGGATGGGGTCATGTATTGCAAGATTTTGGCAAACAACCTCCTTCCCTCAGTAAGAGCATTGAAGATGGGTCATAGCTGGGTCTTCCAGCATGACAATGACCCCAAACGCACAGCCAGGGCAACTAACGAGGGGCTCCGTAAGAAGCATTTCAAGGTCCTGGAGTGGCCTGGCCAGTCTCCAGACCTGAACTCAATAGAAAATCTTTGGAGGGAGCTGAAACTCCAAACCTGAAGGATTTGGAGAAGATCTGTATGGAGGAGTGGACCAAAATCCCTGCTGCAGTGTGTGCAAACCTGGTGAAAAACTACAGAAAATGTATGACCTCTGTACTTGCAAACAAAGGCTACTGTACCAAATATTAACACTGATTTTCACAGGTGTTCAAATACTTATTTGCAGCAGTAACATACAAATAAATTATTTAAAAAAATCATACATTGTGATTTCCAGATATTTTTTTTTATGTCTCTCACAGTGGACATGCACCTAAGATGAAAATTTCAAACCCCTCCATGATTTCTAAGTGGCAGAACTTGCAAAATCGCAGGGTGTTTATATATATATATATATATATATATATATATATATATATATATATATATATATATATATATATATAAAGTTCTCTCAGCTTCTTCCTTTTCCTCTCGGGGTCACCAGTATTTATCTGCATGTTGGTTTGGCACAATATATACATACATACATATGGGGATCCACGGGCTGTAGATTGGGTCATATTTATAAAATAGGTAGCTGACATTTTTCAATGGTTGTAATAAATTCTGCAAAGTTTCTATAATGAGTTGGAATGGCATGTGAGACCAGAATGTTTTTTACATTGGCAGGCAGGCAGTTTAATTCAAAAAGTTATTTTAAAGTTATAATTATTTAATGGCCCAATATGGAGTATGGTTCTCCTGTGATGTGATGTGTAGTATTTTTTTTAAATATGAGTTATGACATATAGCCTCTTGAAGGGCAATACTTTACTTTCAAGGTCAAGGTCAAGGTCAACTTTATTGTCCCATTAGGGAAATTTGTCTTAGGCGTTGCACTACATTATCGTTTCACAGGGCAGAGAACAATTTACAAAAGGACACAAATCACATAAAACACAGAATTAAAATCTTAGACTAAAATCAGGAAATACATTACAATGACAACACAGAGACATTCAACTATTTAAAGTGCTAAGAAAAGTGCCAGATGCTAAAGTGCTGAAGTTTATTGCACGTTGTTCTATTGCACTAGTTACTTGCATTGTTTAGCAGTTTAATAGAAACTGGAACAAATGATAATTTGAGACAATTTGTTTTACACTTTGGTATACGAAATCTTCTTCCTGAAGGGAGTTCATACTCTGAGGACAGTGCGTGAGTGGAGTTTGAGCAGATTTTTGTTGCCCACGTCATAACTGACTGGTTATACAGCTTCTCAATGGACTCATATTTTTTCATACCAATTATTTTCATTGCTGTTTTGTGCATATTAGACAACCTATCTTTGAGTTGAACTGTAAGGTTACCAAACCAGGCAGTGATTCCATATCTAATTAGGCTGTCTAAGATAGCTTTGTAAAAAATTAGCATGATCTGATTGCTAACACCATAAAGCCTCAGTTGTCTCAAAAAATACATTCTTTGCTGCAGTTTGTTGCACAAATTATCAATGTGTGATTTCCAGTTCAGCAAATTATCGATATGGACCCCTAGATATTTATATGTTAGCACCTGATTTATAGTTTGGTCTGAAATGACTACTGGCTTGTGTGTTGTCACTTGCCTTGGGTCAAAAACCATCGCTTGTGTTTTTGACACATTTAAAATCAGATGGTTTTTGTCACACCACTTAATAAAGGTGTCAATCTCATTGTAGTAGACAAAAGGGTCCATGTCCTTATGCAAGAGGCTGACGATTGCTGTGTCATCTGCAAATTTAAAAATAAAATTATTGGGGCGTACTTTCCTGCAGTCATTAGTATAAATTGTAAAAAGTGTTGGCGAAATCACACAGCCTTGTGGAACTCCTGTATTATAGTGTTTGATATCTGATAATGTCTGATTAAGCTTCACTTGCTGTGTGCGGTTAGTTAAAAAAGAATAAAACCATTTTATAAGAATTACATTAACATTCATGTCCTTCAATTTCCTAAAAAGTAGGTGGAGTTGCACAGTATTAAAAGCTGAGCTAAAATCAATAAATAAAGTGCGAATATATGTTTTTGTGCCTTCCAGATGCTTAGAAACAAGGTGCAACATGCATAGAATGGCATCCTCAGTGCTACGCGCATGCTTATAGGCAAACTGACATGCATCTAACATGGGCTGTACTTCTGTTTTAAGCAGTGACAAAACTAATCTTTCAAAACATTTTGCAATAATTGGGGTCAAGGCTACAGGGCAAAAGTCATTATTTTCTGTAGCACAAGGCTTTTTGGGCACTGGTATTATAATAGACCTCTTCCATAGAGCTGGAACAGTACTGGTGTCTAATGAATGCTGAAATATAGGACACCATGCTGGTGTCAGTACCTCTGCACAGCTTTTGAGCAGAAAAGCCGGCAGTCCATCAGGGCCAGTGGATTTACCAGTTCTCACAGTACGGAGAAGACACTGGAAACTAGGTGGATCCACTTCCAGCCAGTAGTGGTACTGATTTCTGGTAGTGACTGCATCACTCCATCACACTCCTGAGAAAAGTTATCTTTGTCAAATCTCAAATATAAATCATTCAACTCATTTGATCTTTGCTGTTCCTCCAAAGTAATAATTTGCTTTTTTGTAGGATTCATATTAGCAGCTAGTTTCATTGTGTCCCAGAGTTTTTTAGTATTTGAAGTTAAGAGGCTTTGTTCCATTATTTGTCTGTATCGTTCTCTTGCTTTAGTTAAGAGTTGTTTCAGTTCCTTTTGAATTTCTATCAGACTTACTCTGTCTTTATTACGAAACGCTTGCTTTTTCCTATTTATGCACTCTTTGATTTCTTTAGTTATGTAGGACTTGTTGTTAGGATAGATGATGACATTCTTCTTAGCTACCACATTATCAAGGCAGAATTTCACATAGTCTGTAACCGTGTCTGTGGCCTCATCAAGCTCTAAAGTGTGAAATATGGACCAGTCTGTACACAAGAAGCATCCTTTTAGTGCCTCAATTGAATCATCTGTCCAGACATTAACGGTCTTATGTACAGGTTTACATGATTTGAAGACTGATTTATATGAAGGAATCAAATGTATTATATTATGGTCCGAGTTAGAGAGAGGAGGCTTTGGCTTTGCAGAGTATGCACCCTTGATGTTGCCATAGCACTTGTTCAATATCCTGTTATGTCTTGTGTGACAGTTTACATACTGTTCAAAGCCTGATAAAACAGACTCTGGCTTACAATGGTTGAAGCCACCTAGGAAAAACATAGGTGCTCCCAGTGTGTGCTGTAGCTGTTCTTGCGCGCACTCTGCAATGCACGCGGCTGCTTTGCCTGCATTGCCGCTGGGGGGTATATAAACGGCGCCTATAATGATGTTGCCAAACTCCCTTGGCAGATAGTGAGGTCTCATTGATACACAAAGCAGTTCTATATCTGGGGTGCATACTTTGTCTTTTATTGTATACTGTTTACACCATTTGTCACTCACATGTATGTGAGTAACGAATTCCCCAGCTTTCGCCCAATGGTCTAACTTAAAATTCACAATATATTGTAACACCAAGCTGCAATACTTTGTTGCATTTCTTACGTTTCTGATGTGTGTTGAATTGGTGGCTAATTATCGTGATGCATATTGTCCCTATATTTCTGGGAAAACAGAGGACTGAATAATAGAAGTATCAATGAATAGAAGCAAAGTCTACCTTGCAAGGAGAAGTCCTGAGAAGAGTGAATGAGTAGGACACAATCTGGATTGAAGAATCAAGAATCAAGGTGACGAGGTGAGAGTTAGAGATCCTGTTTGAAAGACTGTCTGAGACATGGGCAGGGAAGGGAGTGCAGTAGAAGAAGTTGATGTGTGGTGTTATAAAGTTTTACAGAATAAGAAGTACAAGAAGAACAAGTCTAAAAGTGCAGGAAAGTGGGTTGAGGTGGTTTGGACCTGATGAGAAGACCTGGTGGAGATATTAGTAATAGAGGGATAAGCAGGAGGGAAAAGCTGGAGTGGAGGTAGATGGATAAAGAAATGGCAAAAGGGGCTGAGTAGAGAAGAGGTTCAGGACTGGACTGTACAGAGAAAAGTCCATTAGACACATAGACCCGCACAGACGTGTCAAAAGAAGGCGCCTGTTTGGTCTGTTAGTGGTTCATCCAAGACTGAGCTAGTTCAGGGAAGCCAAGTGACTTTAAAGACAAAATATAGAAAATGGGCCGACATTAGTTTTAAAGTCCAGTCAGTCAGTCGAGGAAATACTCTCATAACACTGGACAACTTCCCCAAGACCCTCGCCTGTGACTGTGGGACACTGGAAGCGGCCGTCTTCTGTTGATCTTTAATGAAGCTGCGTGTTTGACTCAGAGAACGATGTCGAGGTGTAGATGTAGACCCGTATTGTTGGGACACATCGGAGAAGATGTGGCGAAGAAACAAAGGACAAAAACAGAGAGCAAACAGAGAGGAATCAATGAGACCTCTGTTAACTAAAGCTGGAGTTGGGAGATCGGGAGCGGGTGGCTGAGGCGGTTCACTCGGGGTTGATGCATCAAAGACAGACAGCAGATATGTGCGACAACTAACAATTTGTTTCACAGGAAGAATGTTTCACAATGTTACACCGAGATCTGGAGAGCAAACGGGGGAACTGGCGCCTTTAACTGGAGGTTTTACAGGCCAATTTTCTCCTGATCGGCCTCAGATGTTCTAAACTAGGATCTGAGGAGGAAAAACATAACAAGGCTGTGCTGGAGACGGAACAAAAAGCAAATTGGGAGGAAAGACGATGGAGATAAAACAGTCTGGGTAGGATAACAGGGCTGCGCAGCAGCACAGAGAGAAAGAGAGAGACAGAGAGAGAGAGAGAGAGAGAGAGAGAGAGAGAGAGAGAGGGTGCTACAGCTGGGGGAGATGGTAAAAAAGAAAGAAACAGGTGGGAGGAGAGAGAACAGACGGGTCGACATGAAAGACAAAGAACCAGCGACAGCAGAAGCGACAGCAGAAGCGCCAGCGCTCTGCAAAAATAATCTCCATCTTCACTCATTTAGGAGCTTTTTATGGTTTTAAATCACAGGGAAAAGTGGACTAAAATAAGACACTCAAAAAGAATCAATATTAGAAAAGAATGGCGGATTATCAGAAAGATAAAAAAGTACTTCAAAAAACAAAAAAACGAACAGTGAAAACAGTTTTTTGCCACCAGCCAGTTCATTAGAGCATTTTGTCGTAGTAAACAGGCTGCCAGGGTTTTTTCCTGCAGCACAGAAGACGTGCTGTCATTTTAACTAAACAAAGTAAAAACTGGTGAAAAAAATAAAAATACAAAACAGCAGTCAGAGAGCAGTGATGGAAAATCACAGTTTTATTCTCAACCAGAAATGATAATAAAAAGACGTCACACCAGCGGTCACTGTGGTCACGTGTGCGGATCTTTCAGTGTCGTGTGGAGCTGAAAAAGTTACCCAAGAGATTTCCCTGAATTAAAAAAGGAGTATTTTGTGACTCTGTGAACAACTGAAGCCAATCTGGAGTCGGCTCCAGTTATCTTACTTTATACCACTAGCCCAACTGACAGTGGATCGATGACTTCAGGCGTATCTGCAGAAGTTTTGCATCATATTGGCGTTTCATCCACATGGAGTCGGCGTTTTCAGAGCATGAAAATGGGTCCCAGAGAGGATAAATCTCAAAACGGCGCCTTTGCATTTTTCCTGTGTACAACCATACGCAACCTTTGTGAAATGATGATGTCATCTTCTTCTTCTGTGTTTGTATACAGTGCACATGCTCCACACTGTCATCTCCATTTTTTGTGAGAGCGTTACACAGCGCCACATACAGGCCTGGTATACATACGACAGCCTTTTCAGTCGTTTTCAGTGGTTTCATGTGCACAGAGAAATTTCTTGAAATGGCGCCATGTTTATGGAACACTTTTTGAAAATGACAAATAGTTTTCCTGGTGTCTTTTGGAGACACTTAACTATGTTTTTAAAGAAGCTGGATGACTTCTGTGAGTTTGGCACCAAATTGTCCAGAGTTGCGACCCTGCATGTGGCTGGTGTGTGGCCAGGGGGGGTGGGGGGGTGGGTACACAGTAAAATCACCAGTGTTAAATTAACACTGACTGTGAACATACGGTCCCACTCTGACTAGAGTAGGACCATATGTACACTGGCAGTGTTAATTCAACACTGCCAGTGTTAGTTTTACACCGGTGACTTTACTGTGTAGTAGTAGGTCAGGATCTCGGCTGGATTGAAGGTGTCCTGATGCAGGGTCAGGTAAAATTTTCCTGCCACGCACAAAAACATGAACCCGAGATATCCACAAGAGTTGAGGGCAGGCTCACCTTAAGTATACACCAATTTTGCCACCTGCTCCAGACTGTCCTGAGTCAAATGTAGGCCAGGCCAAGGAATGGTGAGTCCTAACAAATTCTGGTAAAACTGGACTTTTCCAGACTTCTGAGCAGTGTGCCTGCTCTGCAGGATTCAGTGTGGAACACAGAACTGCATTAGACTAACCTCAAAGGAAAACCAGAAGAAGACATTCTGGAGAAGCTGGATGTAGCCAAATCTTGTGTCAAAATCTGTTTTTTTTTTCCTGTTGTAAGTGTCAAAAGAATGGACAGATTGTGTTCTGTAGACTGATGATTAATCTGTTTATCATGTCTGCATGTCTGCAGCGTAAATGATCACCACAAAATTCAGATTTTGCCAATTTGAATGCTAATGTCAAAGGTCAAATACAGTAGTGTTCAGAATAATAGTAGTGCTATGTAACTAAAAAGATTAATCCAGGTTTTGAGTATATTTCTTATTGTTACATGGGAAACAAGGTACCAGTAGATTCAGTAGATTCTCACAAATCCAACAAGACCAAACATTCATGATATGCACACTCTTAAGGCTATGAGATTGGGCTATTAGTAAAAAAAAAGTAGAAAAGGGGGTGTTCACAATAATAGTAGCGTGGCATTCAGTCAGTGAGTTCGTCAGTTTTGTGGAGCAAACAGGTGTGAATCAGGTGTCCCCTATTTAAGGATGAAGCCAGCACCTGTTGAACATGCTTTTCTCTTTGAAAGCCTGAGGAAAATGGGATGTTCAAGACATTGTTTAGAAGAACAACGTAGTTTGATTAAAAAGTTGATTGGAGAGGGAAAACTTATACGCAGGTGCAAAAAATTATAGGCTGTTCATCTACAATGATCTCCAATGCTTTAAAATGGACAACAAAAAAAAAAACAGAACTGCGTGAAGCTAATTTATTTGCAAGAATCCCCCGCAAAGTCCCTCTGTTAAATAAAAGACATGTGCAGAAGAGGTTACAATTTGCCAAAGAACACATCAACTGGCCTAAAGAGAAATGGAGGACTATTTTGTGGACTGATGAGAGTAAAATTGTTCTTTTTGGGTCCAAGGGCCGCAGACAGTTTGTGAGACGACCCCCAAACTCTGAATTCAAGCCACAGTTCACAGTGAAGACAGTGAAGCATGGTGGTGCAAGCATCATGATATGGGCATGTTTCTCCTACTATGGTGTTGGGCCTATATATCGCATACCAGGTATCATGGATCAGTTTGGATATGTCAAAATACTTGAAGATGTCATGTTGCCTTATGCTGAAGAGGACATGCCCTTGAAATGGGTGTTTCAACAAGACAATGACCCCAAGCACACTAGTAAACAAGCAAAATCTTGGTTCCAAACCAACAAAATTAATGCCTCACAGATGTGAAGAAATCATGAAAAACTGTGGTTATAGAACTAAATACTAGTTTAGTGATTCACAGGATTGCTAAAAAAGCAGTTTGAACATAATAGTTTTGAGTTTGTAGCGTCAACAGCAGATGCTACTATTATTGTGAACACCCCCTTTTCTACTTTTTTTGCTAATAGCCCAATTTCATAGCCTTAAGAGTGTGCATATCATGAATGCTTGGTCTTGTTGGATTTGTGAGAATCTACTGAATCTACTGGTACCTTGTTTCCCATGTAACAATAAGAAATATACTCAAAACCTGGATTAATCTTTTTAGTCACATAGCACTACTATTATTCTGAACACTACTGTACCTTATGTTTCTACACAAACACAGTCTGTCACATGCTTTGGGTTCTGTGTTGACGAAAGAAAGAAAGAAACAGAGTAAACATCTGGAGTTTGTGTGAATGTCCCCGTCTGCCTGTCTGCAGGATAAATGAATTTTGAAAAAACACAGGAGAGTTGTTGTGGGTCAGGGAAGAATTATTAGCAAAAAAAAAAAAAAAAAATTGCTGCTGATGTCCTTCAAAATTGTGTATTATATCTCATTCTTTCTTGCTTTATGACATCACAAAGATCTGATGGGAAGAAGTCAGAA
Organism: Thalassophryne amazonica; assembly: GCF_902500255.1. Classification (NCBI taxonomy): domain Eukaryota; kingdom Metazoa; phylum Chordata; class Actinopteri; order Batrachoidiformes; family Batrachoididae; genus Thalassophryne; species Thalassophryne amazonica. The sequence goes on along the minus strand of NC_047121.1, from coordinate 55,498,345 downwards.
GTGTCTTTCTAGTTAAGTCTGGGTCAAGTGCAACACTTTTGATTCTCTTATTTTGTTTTGATGATTGTGTGTGCACAACTTGTTCAGGTAGGTCTAAAATTTTGGAAAATCATTACATTAACCAGCAAACTCGTGAGACAGTATTTTGGTGGGGGAAGGGGGTGCAGGGTGCAGACAGTGCATTTTCCTCTCACGGCACAACGGTGAGTGACACCTCTCTGGTGGCATGGCAGAACGAGGGCAGAGACCGACAGACAGGCGTCCTGATTGGTCCCAGCAGTGGGGATCATGTCGTGTCGCGTCTTATTGACAGCTGAACCTTCTCTTCATGCGTGTGCATTGATGTGTGGCTGCATTTGGAAGTGTGCATGTGGAGCACTGCGTCCCCGATGCACGCAATTAATCAGACATACTGTCAGCCAATGACGTCACCGGCCAATGTCAACACACACACATACACACACGTGAAACTCCGCGAGTGTGCGCATGCACGTGCAGCCATTAGTGACTAAGACATGCAGATCATGACTACAGCGATGATGATGAAGGTGATGATGGCAATTAGACCGATGACAATGATGACTCGTCTTGTTCTGCCCTCACAGGGAGCTTCTGAGGAACATCAGTGTTTCTGTTCAGCCTGGAAAATCTGCCAGTTAACAAAGCACATCATATTCACATTTGTCTTGGAAAAGATTTGTAGATTTATCCAAAATAAATAAAATAATAAAAAAAAATTGAATTTGCGAGTTCCAACTGCACTCCTTCCTGTGGGTTCACCACCTGCAGAGGGGGCCACGGGGGTCGGGTGCAGAGAGGATTGGGTGGCGGTCGAGGGCGGGTGGCCCGGCGGCCCGGTCCATGCTCACAGCCCCTGGCTGTTGGGATGTGGAATGTCACCTCGCTGGGGAGGAAGGAGCCTGAGCTTGTGCGGGAGGTTGAGAGATACCGACTAGAGATAGTCGGGCTTACCTCCACGCACAGCATGGGCTCTGGTACCCAACTCCTGGAGAGGGGCTGGACACTTCATTTTTCTGGCGTTGCCCATGGGGAAAGGCGGAGAGCTGGGGTTGCATTGCTTATTGCTCCCCAGCTCAGTCACCATGTGTTGGAGTTCACTCCAGTGAACGAGAGGGTTGCGTCCCTACCCCTGGGGTTGGGGACAGGTCTCTCACCGTTGTCTCGGCCTACGGGCCGAGCGGCAGTGCGGAGTATCCGACCTTCTTGGAATCCCTGGAAGGGGTACTAGATAGCGCTCCGACTGGGGACTCCATTGTTCTCCTGGGGGATTTCAACACCCACATGGGCGGCGACAGTGAGACCTGGAGGGGGGTGATCGGGAAGCACGGCCTCCCCGATCTGAACCTGAGTGGTGTTCAGTTGTTGGACTTCTGTGCTAGTCACAGTTTGTCCATCACAAACACCATGTTCGAGCACAAGGGTGTCCATAAGTGCACGTGGCACCAGGACACCCTGAGCCAGAGGTCTATGATCGACTTTGTAGTCGTATCATCTGACCTTCGGCCACGTGTCTCGGACACTCGAGTGAAGAGAGGGGCAGAGCTGTCGACCGATCACCACCTGGTGATGAGTTGGATCCGCTGGGAGGGGAGGAAGCCGGTCAGACCTGGCAGGCCCAAACGTATCATGAGGGTCTGCTTGGAATGACTGGTGGAACCCTCTGTCAGCGAGGTCTTCAACTCCCACCTCCGGGAGAGCTTCTCCCAGATCCCGGGGGAGGTTGGAGACACGGAGTCCGAGTGGACCATGTTCTCCACCTCCATTGTCGATGCGGCCGCTCGTAGCTGTGGTCACAAGGTCTCTGGTGCCTGTCGCAGCGGCAATCCCCGAACCCGGTGGTGGACGCCGGAAGTAAGGGATGCCGTCAAGCTGAAGAAGGAGTCCTACTTATCTTTGTTGGTAGATGGGACCCCAGAGGCAGCTGACAGGTACTGGCAGGCCAAGCGTGCCGCAGCCTGTGCGGTCGCAGAGGCAAAAACTCGGGTCTGAGAGGAGTTCGGGGAGGCCATGGAGGAGGACTATCGGTCAGCCTCGAAGAGATTCTGACAAACTGTCCGATGCCTCAGGAGGCGGAAGCAGCTCTCCACCAGGACTGTTTACGGTGTGGGTGGGAAGCTGTTGACCCTGACTGGGGATGTTGTCGGGCGGTGGAAGGAATACTTCGAGGATCTCCTCAATCTCATCGTCACGTCTTCTGAAGAGGAAGCAAAGACTGGGGACTCAGAGGCGGACTCATCCATTACCCAGGCCGAAGTCACCGAGGTGGTGAGAAAGCTCCTGGGGTGGATGAAATCCGTCCTGAGTACCTTAAGTCTCTGGATGTTGTGGGACTGTCTTGGCTGACACGCCTCTGCAACATCGCGTGGCGATTGGGGACAGTGCCTCTGGGTTGGCAGACCGGGGTGGTGGTCCCTCTGTTTAAGAAGGGGGACCAAAGGGTGTGTTTCAACTAGAGGGGGATCACACTCCTCAGCCTCCCCAGTAAGGTCTATTCCAGAGTACTGGAGAGGAGAATTCGACCAATAGTCGAACCTTGGATTCGGGAGGAGCAGTGTGGTTTTCGTCCTGGTCGCGGCACACTGGACCAGCTCTACACATTCCATCGGGTGCTCAAGGGTTCATGGGAGTTCGCCCAACCAGTCCACATGTGTTTTGTGGATCTGGAGAAGGCGTTCCACTGTGTCCCTCAGGGCACCCTGTGGGGGGTGCTCACGGGAGTATGGGGTCCGGGGTCCTTTGCTAAGGGCTATCCGGTCCCTGTACGACCGCAGCAGGAGCTTGGTTCGCATTGCCGGTAGTAAGTCAAACCTGTTTCCAGTGTACATTGGCCTCCGCCAGGGCTGCCCTTTGTCACTGGTTCTGTTCATTATTTTTATGGACAGAATTTCTAGGTGCAGCCAGGCTGTAGAGGGGGTCTGGTTTGGGAACCACAGAATCTCGTCTCTGCTGTTTGCGGACAATGTGGTTCTGTTGGCTTCGTCAAATCAGGACCTTCAGCGTGCACTGGGGCGGTTTGCAGCCGAGTGTGAAGCGTCCGGGATGAAAATCAGCACCTCCAAATCCGAGGCCATGGTTCTCAACCGGAAAAAGGTGCTCTGCCCTCTTCAGGTTGGTGGAGTGTCCTTGCCTCAAGTGGAGGAGTTTAAGTATCTCGGGGTCTTGTTCACGAGTGAGGGACGGATGGAGCGTGCGATCGACAGACGGATCGGTGCAGCATCTGCAGTGATGCAGTCGCTGTATCGGACCGTCATGGTGAAGAGACAGCTCAGTAGGGGGGCAAAGCTCTCAATTTACCGATCAATCTACATTGTAATCCTCACCTATGGTCATGAGATTTGGCTCATGACCGAAAGAACGCGATCGCGAGTACAAGCGGCCGAGATGAGTTTCCTCTGCAGGGTGGCTGGGCGCTCCCTTAGAGATAGGGTGAGGAGCTCGGTCACTCTGGAGGAGCTCGGAGTCGAGCCGCTGCTCCTCCACGTCGAAAGGAGTCAGTTGAGGTGGCTCAGGCATCTTTTCCGGATGCCCCCTGGACGCCTCGCTGGAGAGGTGTTCCAGGCACGTCCCATTGGGAGGATGCCCCAGGGAAGACCCAGGACACGCTGGAGGGACTACATCTCTTGGCTGGCTTGGGAACGCCTTGGGGTTCCCCCAGAGGAGCTGGGGGAGGTGTGTGTGGATCGGAAGGTCTGGGTGGCTTTGCTTGAGCTGCTGCTCCCGCGACCCGACTCCGGATAAAGCGGAAGAAAATGGATGGATGGATGGAACTTCACTTCAGTGCTTAAAAGAGTGGCCGTGCTGTCACAACACGCCTAACTGTACAGGAGCGTACAGGATGTAAATATACTGCTGTGACTCTACAGGCCTTTTCCACAGTGATGATCCTTCTGTGGGTCAAATCCCTGGAAGTGGAAATGGAAATGTGAAGATTTGCTCTTTTTTTTGTCAAATCCCTGGAAGTGGAAATGGAAATGTGAAGATTTGCTCTTTTTTTTTTAGTTTTACATAGTTTAGAGTCTAGATATATATTATAAAAAAGTGGGGTTTTGGACTGTTGACATTTATAAAATAAAGATTTGCAATTTGTATTTTTCACACTTTTATGCCATTTTATAGACTAATAAATGATAAATGGACTGCATTTATACAGCGCTTTTCCATCTACATCAGATGCTCAAAGCTCTTTACACACTAACGCCTCACATTCACCCCGATGTGAGGCTACTGCCATACAAAGGCACTTACTACACAGCGGGAGCAACTAGGGGATTAAGGACCTTGCCCAAAGGCCCTTAGTGATTTTCCAGTCAGGCTGGGATTTGAATAGAGGATCCTCTGGTCTCAAGTCCAACGCTTAACCACAAGACCCTCACCTCCCCTAATAAATTAAACAATCATGAAAAACACCCAATCGGATAATTAATAGCAAAAACAAGCATTAATTGCATCCCTAGTCCATATACTACATACAGTGTACTGTTACAATTATTATATTAGGAACAAAGGCCTTACTCATAATGTCAGGAAGACTGATGCTAATTTTTGACTTTATAGGAACTTTTTAAATTCATAATATTAATTGTCTACATATTCTCCAGTGTCTGTGTGTTTTTTTTTAAATGGTAGCCCCCGCCCCCAAAAAACAGCAACTGAAATAAATATGGTTCTAGGGAGGAAAAAAATGCACTTTGCTTTTTATGCATGCACAGACAACGCAAGCTCCACTGTTTTTCTTCTTCACAGTCCACTAGTTCTGTAACTGTCACACCCAATGATGTTTCAGTACGTTGTTGTAACCTGGTTCATCTATGGATTGAATGATGGGTGTTGCTCTTCAAACAGGTTTCTCATTGAATAATCCCACAGGAAATGACACACCATCCTCAGTTTGGGCACATGATTGCATTTTTAGCACATTAATCCCAATTATTTTCTGTACAAGAGACTTGCTAGCCGACTTCATCTTTCTTTGCCATCTAAACCAATGGAAGGGCTGCTTTCATGCAAAACTGGTGAGCTAGCAAAAACATTCTGATTGGTTGGCTGGGTAACCAGAAGGGGACCATATTATAATTATAATTATTATTATTATGGCCTTAGGTAAGGATGGAGTTGGTACTTGTGGCAGACATGGACAGATGTGACTGTTGTTCTTACTTAAAGTCAGAGAAACCGAATTTAAGCTATCTAAATGCAGAGAACCACAATAAATGTTTACATAGTCAGAAAATATGACACAAAGCAAGTTAAGTTAGATAGAAAGAAAGAGCTGAAGTCCAATGTGAACTAAAGTTAGCTAAAGTTCAGAAAGCTGATAAAAGTTGGTGAAAGTCAGAAAAAGCTTGTGATTATCAAGGAAACGGAAAGTTAACTGAAACTAGCTAAACCCACAGAAAACTAATGAAGGTTCCTACAGTCACAAAAAGCGACAAAATTTTTTATTATTAACAACATCAAATGAAACTACAATTTACAGTTACTTTTTTCTGAAAAGGCAGCAGACAAAGGAAATATAAAATCAGTGTAACCATAACCAGCAGGTGGTGCTGTGCACTGACTCAGTAGTAGTTGTCATTTGGGATTTAGTCTCATGGTAAGAACGTCTGTCGCTCATGTTGGTGATTCTGAGTTTAGTCCCAGTAAGTGGGACAACGCAGGTTACGCTGGCTTGCAAAAGCTGGAAAAAACTAAAGTTGTTTGGATATTGACTGGGCTAGGTTGACCCGCTCACTACAAATCAGCTAATTTGGTTCACTGTAATGTTTTACTCACACATTTTTGCCAGGTACCCAGTTACCCCAGAACTGGGATCAAGATTGAGAGATGCTTGGTAAGCCTTAATAAAGTTATGAGGTTACTGGACAATGAATGGTAAAATGGTAAAAATGGACTGCATTTATATAGCGCTTTTCCATCTGCATCAGACGCTCAAAGCGCTTTACAAATAATGCCTCACATTCACCCCGATGTCAGGGTGCTGCCATACAAGGCGCCCACTACACACCGGGAGCAATAGGGGATTAAAAACCTTGCCTAAGGGCCCTTAGCGATTTGCCAGTCAGACTGGGATTTGAACTGAGGATCTTCTGGTCTCAAGCCCAACGCCTTAACCACTAGACCATCACCTCCTCACAATGCAGGAGAATGAAGGTCTAAGTCTATGGAGTCCTCTTGTTTCCTGTCTTACTGTACGTTTTGAGACTTGCACTCTAACCAGTGACCTAAGATGGCGACTGGATGTCGGTGGATTTAGGTCTCTTTGGAGGATGTCTGGGTACTGCTGGAATGACTGTGATGAACGGTTATTGAGGGAACCTTGGATGAGAAGCATCACTTGCAGTCTGAGGGAATGTCAGCTTCAACACTTTGGCCATGTGGCCACTTGGCACAGCACAGCACAGCAGCACGATCCAGGACCTCAGTGCTGAGGTCCTTAGCAGCTGGAGAAGACCAGGGGCATGTCCACATTTCATCGGGCTACTGCAGATGGCTGATGATTTTCAAGAGATGGGGGCGGACGGATCTGTTTTCTGTCTGGGTGATTTCTATCATGGACCCAAGGCGGTTCCACAGTAAGGTGACTGCAGCACCAACGCTGCTGGATGGAGGTGAAGTTGGCGGTTGCGTCCAACCAGGATGTGGTGAGAGCGTCTGGACTGGTGACCTCATATACAGAGACTGTCTGCAAGAACGCCTAAGACAGACGCCCCCACAGCAAAAAAGACAAACATCATCTAAAATACCAGCCTCTGTCTTCAACAGGACCCACAGCGCTCATACATCATCAGAAACGGGAGCGAACATTGACAAAAATACGTCTGCAGAATGCTAACGAGCTGACTCCCATGATGCTTTATTAGGCAAAAGGCTGTGTCGACTGGAAAAAAAGATGCTGAAATCCTGCAGTTGTGTTTGCACAAGGTCCCCAGCAGGGTTCAGCAAAAGTTGACTGCCCACACAATCCCACAACAGCCCAACTGAAAAAAACAGTCATTTATTCAAAGCACCAAGCCTGATGGAGGAATAATGTCCCTTAACTCGTGCGCCATTAAAGCATCAAAGTGTATTTGTGCACCGTGTCGCCGCTGCAGCTCCTGTTTTCATAGTTAAACTCGTGGTATGCCTTTTCAGCTCGTACCGGCCTCTCAAAAGCCAATATCTCTGCTTCTGCAACAAATGGCACTTGGTGCATAGTGCCAGCTATCAAAATGTCAGCCACTTTATGAGATGTGAAAATAGGGATAGTTCCAGAAATGGCTCACAGAAGCGTGGAAACCCCTGAGAACCCACTCTGGCTTGCACATTTGAAGGAGAGAAGACACTCAGAATAATGATAATAAAAAAAGACAGAGAGAGAGAGACAATTTCTGCAGCGCAGAAAAGCTCTGTGGTGGTTTTCAGGACACCTCCCCACAGACGACCCTTCAGAGAGGAGTCGCTGGATAGCGAGCTGCTTGAAAACCTAAATATCTCAAGTGAAACTTGACCCTAATTTTAGCATTCCACTCGTAAAGTAAAAATAGTGCCAGTTCCACAAGAGTTCCTCTTGAAGTGGAGCTGTAATACATTTCTTTATGCCTCCTTTTTCTCTGTTAGGGCCTCTTTTAGGACCATTACGTGCATAACGTGCCGACACATGCACATGCACACGTACACGCACACACATGCACACGCAAACAGATTTAAGTAGAGATGATCTGCTTGTGTTTTGTTGACCCATTTTTAATGTATTCACTTGGCCGCTACATTAGGTACACTTGTCCATCTGCTAACTGAAGAAAATAAAGTATCTCAGCCGTGCCCAAATTTAAGAACACCGGGGCCCACTTTGAAATCCGAAAATGTTCTGCAGCGCACCCAAAAAGCTTAAATTACAATTTTGATTGACAAGACTAATATGATGAATTAAGTATGCCAATTTAAATACCATGACTGTGTTTCTTTATTATTATTATTATTATTATTATTATTATTATTATAAGGCAATTTCATACTAAATTACAAAAATAAAAGACGTTTTGAATTTTATTTTGAATTCCTCTCATGGCCCAATCGGCCAATCATGAACTGAATGGAATTTCAGGTTTCAACATTCGGCATTTGTTGTGGAGAAATAGCGAGATGGTGTGTAATAAACTAAATGGTCAATGTCAACATGGTACCACACAAGGCATTCAACTGTACAACGGAAGCCACTTGAAGATTAGGACCTGGCCCAAAGAACATTAGTGATATTCTTATCTGACAAGGAATCGAACCAAGGATCCAAGAATAACAAGCCCGCATCTGTAACCTCTCAACCAGGGATGGACTTCACTGTCTCAGCTCTTCACGGGCTGAGACAGTGCAAGTCTTCCTTGTAACTGATCGCTTCACCAGACGGTTTTAATAATGAGCTCCTCCACTCAATTTAAAGTCTTGATCACCTGGGAATCACCTGCCGAGGTGATTTGTTGCAAGGAAAACCTGCACCCTCTCACCCATGCTCCTGACATTACCTCCCCTACCAACACATCCCTATGTGGTGACATCCTTCATCAAGATGTTCAAGCCACTCAAAACCATGTGGTGTGACTTTAGAGACAGTTGGGACTGTTTTCAATAACCTAACCCATCATTTGAAGCTACATGACAACATATTCCCAAGTGTTCAACTGCACAAGACCTTTCAATTGAATTAAATGGTAAATGGACTGCATTTATATAGCGCTTTTCCATCTGCATCAGATGCTCAAAGCGCTTTACAATTATGCCTCACATTCACCCCGATGTCAGGGTGCTGCCATACAAGGCGCTCACTACACACCGGGAGCAATAGGGGATTAAAGGCCTTGCCCAAGGGCCCTTAGTGATTTTCCAGTCAGGCGGGGATTTGAACCCATGATCTTCTGGACTCAAGCCCAACACCTTAACCACTAGACCAGGACTAGACCAGAATTAGACCAGGACTGTCACACACACAAGTCCTTGTTGGGCTTACCTGATGTGTGTGGAGTTGGAAGAACTCGACATGGTCACTGGTGTCTCCTGGGCCTTGCAGTTAGACATACCCAAAGAAGGAGGGCCCATCCCTGGCCCAGCTGGTTGGGGCATACTGGGGGAGCTTGGGGCCATGTGGGTGTACACCCTGTTCTGGCCAATTGCTCCATGGCTACGTCCCATAGGTATGGGCTGACCAGGTCCTTGGCCGTGCATAGGACTGCTCGAGTTCATTCCCACATTGTTGTTTATCCCGGGGCCGCTGTAGCTACTACTGGACGTACTCCCATAGTTGGAGGGCCGAGAGTAGTTACCTGTAAAAAAAACAAAAAAACAAAAGTAGAAGACACATAAACAAAAGGCTTCCAGAAGATAAAACATGGTCTGCTGTCATATGGGTTGTTTAAATTCTGCAACAAGAGCCTTTATACAGTAGTGTTCAGAATAATAGTAGTGCTATGTGACTAAAAAGATTCATCCAGGTTTTGAGTGTATTTCTTATTGTTACATGGGAAACAAGGTACCAGTAGATTCAGTAGATTCTCACAAATCCAACAAGACCAAGCATTCATGATATGCACACTCTTACGGCTATGAAATTGGGCTATTAGTAAAAAAAAAAAAAAGTTAAAAAAGGGGGTGTTCACAATAATAGTTGTGTGGCATTCAGTCAGTGAGTTCGTCAATTTTGTGGAACAAACAGTTATGAATCAGGTGTCCCCTATTTAAGGATGAAGCCAGCACCTGTTGAACATGCTGTTCTCTTTGAAAGCCTGAGGAAAATGGGACGTTCAAGACATTGTTCAGAAGAACAGCGTAGTTTGATTAAAATGTTGATTGGAGAGGGGAAAACTTATACGCAGGTGCAAAAAATTGTTCATCTACAATGAGCTCCAATGCTTTAAAATGGACAAAAAAACAGAGATGTGTGGAAGAAAACGGAAAACAACCATCAAAATAGATAGAAGAATAACCAGAATGGCAAAGGCTCACCCATTGATCAGCTCCAGGATGATCAAAGGCAGTCTGGAGTTACCTGTAAGTGCTGTGACAGAAGACGCCTGTGTGAAGCTAATTTATTTGCAAGAATCCCCCGCAAAGTCCCTCTGTTAAATAAAAGACATGTGCAGAAGAGGTCACAATTTGCCAAAGAACACATCAACTGGCCTAAAGAGAAATGGAAGAATATTTTGTGGACTGATGAGAGTAAAATTGTTCTTTTTGGGTCCAAGGGCCGCAGACAGTTTGTGAGAGACCCCCAAACTCTGAATTCAAGCCACAGTTCACAGTGAAGACAGTGAAGCATGATGGTGCAAGCATCATGATATGGGCTTGTTTCTCCTACTATGGTGTTGGGCCTATATATTGCATACCAGGTATCATGAATCAGTTTGGATATGTTAAAATACTTGAAGAGGTCATGTTGCCTTATGCTGAAGAGGACATGCCCTTGAAATGGGTGTTTCAACAAGACAATGACTCCAGCACACTAGTAAACGAGCAAAATCTTGGTTCCAAACCAATAAAATTAATGCCTCCAGATGTGAAGAAATCATGAAAAACTGTGGTTATACAACTAAATACTAGTTTAGTGATTCACAGGATTGCTAAAAAAGCAGTTTGAACATAATAGTTTTGAGTTTGTAGCATCAACAGCAGATGTTACTATTATTGTGAACACCCCCTTTTCTACTTTTTTACTAATAGCCCAATTTCATAGCCTTAAGAGTGTGCATATCATGAATGCTTAGTCTTGTTGGATTTGTGAGAATCTACTGAATTTACTGGTACCTTGTTTCCCATGTAACAATAAGAAATATGCTCAAAACCTGGATTAATCTTTTTAGTCACATAGCACTACTATTATTCTGAACATTACTGTATTTGTTATTAAATTTGCCTCTGCAAACCTATCGTGAATATATACTCAACAAAAATATAAACGCAACACTTTTGGTTTTGCTCCCATTTTGTATGAGATGAACTCAAAGATCTAAAACTTTTTCCACATACACAATATCACCATTTCTCTCAAATATTGTTCACAAACCAGTCTAAATCTGTGATAGTGAGCACTTCTCCTTTGTTGAGATAATCCATCCCACCTCACAGGTGTGCCATACCAAGATGTTGATTAGACACCATGATTAGTGCACAGGTGTGCCTTAGACTGCCCACAATAAAAGGCCACTCTGAAAGGTGGTTTTATCACACAGCACAATGCCACAGATGTCGCAAGATTTGAGGGAGCGTGCAATTGGCATGCTGACAGCAGGAATGTCAACCAGAGCTGTTGCTCGTGTATTGAATGTTCATGTCTCTACCATAAGCCGTCTCCAAAGTCGTTTCAGAGAATTTGGCAGTACATCCAACCAGCCTCACAACCGCAGACCACGTGTAACCACACCAGCCCAGGACCTCCACATCCAGCATGTTCACCTCCAAGATCGTCTGAGACCAGCCACTCGGACAGCTGCTGGAACAATCGGTTTGCATAACCAAAGAATTTCTGCACAAACTGGCAGAAACCGTCTCAGGGAAGCTCATCTGCATGCTCGTCGTCCTCATCGGGGTCTCGACCTGACTCCAGTTCGTCGTCGTAACCGACTTGAGTGGGCAAATGCTCACATTTGCTGGCGTTTGGCACGTTGGAGAGGTGTTCTCTTAACGGATGATGCGAAGGAGATGTGTTGCACTGCATGAGGCAAATAGTGGTCACACCAGATACTGACTGGTATCCCCCCCCCAATAAAACAAAACTGCACCTTTCAGAGTGGCCTTTTATTGTGGGCAGTCTAAGGCACACCTGTGCACTAATCATGGTGTCTAATCAGCATCTTGGTATGGCACACCTGTGAGGTGGGATGGATTATCTCAGCAAAGGAGAAGTGCTCACTAACACAGATTTAGACTGGTTTGTGAACAATATTTGAGGGAAATGGTGATATTGTGTATGTGGAAAAAGTTTTAGATCTTTGAGTTCATCTCATACAAAATGGGAGCAAAACCAAAAGTGTTGCGTTTATATTTTTGTTGAGTATAGTTAGACAAGCCGACCCCTCAAAGCAGTGGGCAACATCTCGATATGCATGTTTTGATCGTGGGAGGAAACTGAGTGTCCAGAGGAAAGCCACACAGATAGCCGCTAGCTAGGCACTGGTTCGACTGAACCTGGGAATTGTTGCTGTGAGGCAAGAGTTCTGACCACCATATCAACGGCTGCCAAGAATAACACAAACTCATTAATGTGAAACGTACTGTTGTAATGTGCATCGATCGCTTCATCCCACTATGGGCACAAACTCAGCCCCTGGCACGGAAATCAGGTGATCTAACCACAAGCCTCAAACCAATAGTAGGCATGTGAGAACTGCGCATTTTTGCATATTTACGCATTTTTAAATTTCTGCCAAAGTGTTTTACGTGAGGTATAAATCAGTCTGTTTTGAAGGCGCACGTAAAATTACATAAAAAACATTTTTACGCCAATCATATGCTTATACATTGCTACCGTAAATGGGCAAAATTACCATAATGTGGTCAAAAAACCTTGCTTTGTAATCGCGCCAAGCCAAACAAAATGAGTCAAAATCTGTGGAAGACAATGGAAAGGGACAAAACTGGTGATTTGGTTGCCAGGAACATTGACAGAGAAGCAGGCATGAGGTATCCAAGGGATTGGACAATGTGTGAGATCCAGGTGAGCTGCTCTCTGCTTCTTTCTTCAGTAAGTTAGTGTTTAAAGGACATATTGCACATTATTTCACATCCTGGTTAGCAACACATGGACATGCAGTACTAATTAGTGGTCGCTGATGTAATTTGTTGCTAAGTATTAGTGTCGGAGAAACTGAAGTGTTGTGAACCACTGAATCAATATGAAGCAATTGTGCTGAAATGGTTCAGTGTTTCAAAGTATTTTATACAATTAAATCTGCTGGCCAATCTTTAACATAGCACTTCAATGGAACAATAAAACACTTAGGCACTGTTATGTATGTTTAATAATAAAGGTTCTATGTGCATCTTGAAATTTTTGACTCTATTTTCATTTAAAGACATTAATAATATATTAAACATTAGGTCTCTCTCTTCTAAGTCCCTGTTAGTAAATTATATAATAATTGATCAACATATTGATTTATTCTGCCTTACAGAAACCTGGTTACAGCAGGATGAATATGTTAGTTTAAATGAGTCAACACCCCCGAGTCACACTAACTGCCAGAACACTCGCAGCACGGGCCGAGGCGGAGGATTAGCAGCAATCTTCCATTCCAGCTTATTAATTAATCCAAAACCCAGACAGAGCTTTAATTCATTTGAAAGCTTGACTCTTAGTCTTGTCCATCCAAATTGGAAGTCCCAAAAAACAGTTTTATTTGTTATTATCTATCGTCCACCTGGTCGTTACTGTGAGTTTCTCTGTGAATTTTCAGACCTTTTGTCTGACTTAGTGCTTTGCTCAGATAAGATAATTATAGTGGGCGATTTTAACATCCACACAGATGCTGAGAATGACAGCCTCAACACTGCATTTAATCTATTATTAGACTCAATTGGCTTTGCTCAAAATGTAAATGAGTCCACCCACCACTTTAAGCATATCTTAGAGCTTGTTCTGACTTATGGTATGGAAATTGAAGACTTAACAGTATTCTCTGAAAACTCCCTTCTGTCTGATCATTTCTTAATAACATTTACATTTACTCTGATGGACTACCCAGCAGTGGGGAATAAGTTTCATTACACTAGAAGTCTTTCAGAAAGTGCTGTAACTAGGTTTAAGGATATGATTCCTTCTTTATGTTCTCTAATGCCATATACCAACACAGTGCAGAGTAGCTACCTAAACTCTGTGAGTGAGATAGAGTATCTCGTCAATAGTTTTACATTCTCATTGAAGACAACTTTGGATGCTGTAGCTCCTCTGAAAAAGAGAGCCTTAAATCAGAAGTGCCTGACTCCGTGGTATAACTCACAAACTCGCAGCTTAAAGCAGATAACCCGTAAGTTGGAGAGGAAATTTAGAAGATCTTCACTTAGCCTGGAAAAAGAGTCTGTTGCTCTATAAAAAAGCCCTCCGTAAAGCTAGGACATCTTACTACTCATCACTAATTGAAGAAAATAAGAACAACCCCAGGTTTCTTTTCAGCACTGTAGCCAGGCTGACAAAGAGTCAGAGCTCTATTGAGCCGAGTATTCCTTTAACTTTAACTAGTAATGACTTCATGACTTTCTTTGCTAATAAAATTTTAACTATTAGAGAAAAAATTACTCATAACCATCCCAAAGACATATCGTTATCTTTGGCTGCTTTCAGTGATGCCGGTATTTGGTTAGACTCTTTCTCTCCGATTGTTCTGTCTGAGTTATTTTCATTAGTTACTTCCTCCAAACCATCAACATGTCTATTAGACCCCATTCCTACCAGGCTGCTCAAGGAAGCCCTACCATTAATTAATGCTTCGATCTTAAATATGATCAATCTATCTTTATTAGTTGGCTATGTACCACAGGCTTTTAAGGTGGCAGTAATTAAACCATTACTTCAAAAGCCATCACTTGACCCAGCTATCTTAGCTAATTATAGGCCAATCTCCAACCTTCCTTTTCTCTCAAAAATTCTTGAAAGGGTAGTTGTAAAACAGCTAACTGATCATCTGCAGAGGAATGGTCTATTTGAAGAGTTTCAGTCAGGTTTTAGAATTCATCATAGTACAGAAACAGCATTAGTGAAGGTTACAAATGATCTTCTTATGGCCTCAGACAGTGGACTCATCTCTGTGCTTGTTCTGTTAGACCTCAGTGCTGCTTTTGATACTGTTGACCATAAAATTTTATTACAGAGATTAGAGCATACCATAGGTATTAAAGGCACTGCGCTGCGGTGGTTTGAATCATATTTATCTAATAGATTACAATTTGTTCATGTAAATGGGGAATCTTCTTCACAGACTAAGGTTAATTATGGAGTTCCACAAGGTTCTGTGCTAGGACCAATTTTATTCACTTTATACACGTTTCCCTTAGGCAGTATTATTAGACGACATTGCTTAAATTTTCATTGTTACGCAGATGATACCCAGCTTTATCTATCCATGAAGCCAGAGGACACACACCAATTAGCTAAACTGCAGGATTGTCTTACAGACATAAAGACATGGATGACATCTAATTTCCTGCTTTTAAACTCAAATAAAACTGAAGTTATTGTACTTGGCCCCACAAATCTTAGAAACATGGTGTCTAACCAGATCCTTACTCTGGATGGCATTACCCTGACCTCTAGTAATACTGTGAGAAATCTTGGAGTCATTTTTGATCAGGATATGTCATTCAATGCGGATATCAAACAAATATGTAGGACTGCTTTTTTGCATTTGCGCAATATCTCTAAAATTAGAAAGGTCTTGTCTCAGAGTGATGCTGAAAAACTAATTCATGCATTTATTTCCTCTAGGCTGGACTATTGTAATTCATTATTATCAGGTTGTCCTAAAAGTTCCCTGAAAAGCCTTCAGTTAATTGAAAATGCTGCAGCTAGAGTACTGACAGGGACTAGAAGGAGAGAGCATATCTCACCCATATTGGCCTCTCTTCATTGGCTTCCTGTTAATTCTAGAATAGAATTTAAAATTCTTCTTCTTACTTATAAGGTTTTGAATAATCAGGTCCCATCTTATCTTAGGGACCTCATAGTACCGTATCACCCCAATAGAGCGCTTCGCTCTCAGACTGCAGGCATACTTGTAGTTCCTACGGTTTGTAAGAGTAGAATAGGAGGCAGAGCCTTCAGCTTTCAGGCTCCTCTCCTGTGGAACCAGCTCCCAATTCAGATCAGGGAGACAGACACCCTCTCTACTTTTAAGATTAGGTTTAAAACTTTCCTTTTTGCTAAAGCTTATAGTTAGGGCTGGATCAGGTGACCCTGAACCATCCCTTAGTTATGCTGCTATAGACTTAGACTGCTGGGGGGTTCCCATGATGCACTGAGTGTTTCTTTCTCTTTTTGCTCTGTATGCACCACTCTGCATTTAATCATTAGTGATTGATCTCTGCTCCCCTCCACAGCATGTCTTTTTCCTGGTTCTCTCCCTCAGCACCAACCAGTCCTAGCAGAAGACTGCCCCTCCCTGAGCCTGGTTCTGCTGGAGGCTTCTTCCTGTTAAAAGGGAGTTTTTCCTTCCCACTGTCGCCAAGTGCTTGCTCACAGGGGGTCGTTTTGACCGTTGGGGTTTTTCCGTAATTATTGTATGGCCTTGCCTTACAATATAAAGCGCCTTGGGGCAACTGTTTGTTGTGATTTGGCGCTATATAAATAAAATTGATTTGATTTGACCACAGAAGCAAAGAGTTGAATAAAAGCTGCCTCCATCCTCCCTATCTCCCTATGGAAATTCACAGCAGAAAATGGTTCTGGGGAGCATTAGCATGGCTAAAACCCTTCAGACCCCCAACCAGGACCCTCTTGACCCCTGGCCTTTTTAAGCTTTTTTCTTTATGTGCCTGTCACATGCCTGAACACACTCTAGCATCTGTTACCAGAACGTCTTTTGGCCATGGGGAGTTAGGTCTGCACAGCACCACCTGCTGGCCTCCGGCACACTGCCATCTACTTGTATATTCACCAATCAATCAATCAATCAAGTTTTATTTCTATAGCACTTTACAACAGTTTTCACTGACCCAAAGTGCTTTCCAATAGCACCAGCGAGAGATAAAATAAAAAGAAAAGTACGAAAAACACAATAAAACACAATAAGAGCATCCAAAATAGAATAAAAATAGCCAGTGCAGGGAGTAAAGTACAGGAGTGATGTGGCTGTGCTTCCTGGTATTGGTCAACAGGCGAGCAGCAGCATTCTGGACCAGTTGGAGTTGGTTTAGAGAGCCTTGAGTGATACCAACATAAAGTGCATTGCAATAGTCAATCTGGGAGCTGATAAAAGCATGCATAGCCTTTTCAAGGTCCTTTTGGCTTAGAAAGGGTTTGACTTTTGCCAGGAGTCTCAGCTGGAAAAAATTGGCTCTTACCACACTGTCAATTTGTTTCTCAAATTTTAAACAGTCGTAGTACACTTAAAAGTAAGTAATAGTAATACTCAATAAATGTGCCAAAATCTATTTGCACAGTACTGCATAAAATGATGAGTTCCACACCTGCCCCGATGGGTGTTACAATAAGTCATTTCAGCACCATGTTAGAACCTTCACCCACTTGTCTAGACCAAGTGGTTAAATAACACTGGTAGCATTTCAAGTTTGACACAACAGGGATTGGAAGAGTAGTTAGCTGAACTATTGCCAGTTGAAGCAAGTCCCATGTAGACCAGGACCACTGGTGCTGGTACCTATCGCTGGAATCTGTAGTCTGAAGTGGCTGAGGGCCAGTGAATCCACCTGGACACGATGCCAGTCCATCTCAGATTACTTCCTCAGTCAAGGCTAGTACACATGTCCATGTGGGTGGACTGAGACAATGCAGATGAAGTGTCTTGTCAAAGGACAGAGAGCGTGACTGGGAATCAAACCCAGGTCTACAAATTGGTAGTCCAACTCTTTATCCCGTTGAGCTACCTGCGCTACATGCAATACTGCTAGTACTTTCTGCAAAACAAATTTTAACCGGTAGTGTAGCAGTTAGCACTCCCAGTAAGAAGGTCCTGGGTTCAAAGTCCACCATGCCCAATCTACTCGTACCATCTCATTGTACATGTTGCATCAGGAAGAGCATCAAGCATATACCTGTGCCAAATTTACAAGTGGAACCACACCAGATCCACTGTGGCAACCCCAAGCAAAGGGGAGAAACCAGAAGAAATGCTCGTGGTAGCATCTGGAACAGAACGAGAGCGTCAGCACTGAGCTGGGGGAGGGACTGGAACCATGACAGACTAAAATTCTGTTCCAAAAAAATTAGTGAGGCAACGTGAGTCACCACAGCTTTGAGCTCTAAAAGCACTCTTTCTTTTAAAGCACCTTTATACCTTATGTTACTACTTCATCCATCAAGAAAATATTCCTGTGACTGATGTGGAAAATTCCGATTCACAGCCTCTGTGGCAGAGTCGGACAGATTCCAGCGCCTGTGAAATATTTGTTGCTGCTCTTGCTGATGTGCGGTGCAGTTTGGCGGCACTTTGCACAGCTGCAGGTGCTTTGTTCGCCCCAGGAACAATTGCAAAGCTTAAGGCTGACTTTGTGAAACACATGAGAGGAGCTCTAATCTGCAGTAAATGTGTTCTTGCTGCCCTGGAGTGCCACACGGCTGCAATGCCAGAAGCTTTTCTAAGGCGCACTTAAACCCATCCATTTTGGCTCCAAAAGCCCAACTTCACTCCAGCACCTAAAAGAGTGGCCGTGCTGTCACAGCACGCCTAACGGTACACGAGCGCGCAGGATGTAAATATATTGCTGTGACTCTACAAGCCTTTTCCACAGTGATGATCCTTCTGTGGTTCAAATCCCTGGAAGTGGAAATGGAAAACGTGGCATCCTCCGCTGTGAAGAGGACTATTTATTTTGATTTGATTAAGGGTGCTTTAGTTGGGCCTCGCTGCATAATCCTCTAAGAATGTGTCTGGAAAAGGGGATCAAGTCCCTTTAAAACCTGCAGGCTTTTCCACACGCTCAAGGGAGGGAACGCAGAGAGACAATATTCCACATGGGGGGAAAAGAACGACTCCAAAAATGGAAATGGCTTCTCAGTGTCCTTGAGCTGCTTCAGTGAAGACTCTTTCCACATGACATAAGCCTACAGGTCCAACCCAGGGAGAGATGGAGCGGGAGCAGCATAGGGTCGATGGTGGTGGGGGGGGCTTACCCATAAGATAGGACTCACATTGAATTTGTCCAGAAATCATGATGAAATCTACTGTGAGAGACGAGAAAAGAAAAAGCGGATTATTTCTGGGGCTGCTTTGGCGAGTCGGTGAGCTGAGTCTGGCTGACACCTGTCAAGCGTTTTCGCACTATTACAGGGAAGCTTTCAGGAAGAATGGATGGCGGTTAACAAATGCAGGAGGATTCATGTGGTGCCCAGCGTCTGTGACTGTGTCCACGTTGTTTGAATGCGAACATGCTTCTAGAACCTGCTGGAAGAATCCACATGAATCTTTCCCAAGGTTTTGAAGAAAGTGGTCAGTGTGAGTGACAACGCATGCACACAGTACTGATCTGTTCTTAGCCACATGCAAAACGTTGGCAGTCAATCATTAGCATAATGAAATGACTCATAATCACTGAAGTTGAAAACGTTGCAGCTGTAAGATGAGCATCTGAAAAAGGGGAAAAATGTTTATTTGTCAAACTAAGATTCAAGCAAATCGAAACTGTAATAGGAGCAGAATGCAATCTTAAATGGACTGAGAGGCACGCCCACTGAAGTGGGGTGTGCTGTGTGGCACGCCCACACAACCCCCCTCCCCCACCCATAGGGAGAAGGGGCGTGGCCACCAGCAACTCCTTTCCATTTAAAGCTGCAGGCACATAAATACAATCTTACTATTACTTTGAAGGTTTGAAATTGTAAAGATTTTAAATCATAAAAAGAATTTTGTTTGGCACCACTATAATTTTATATATTAGCCTTTAAATAGAGGATTCATAAAATTACATTGCTAATATGAATTTGCGTTGCTGTCTGCTGGCTGTTCTTTTGAATAAAATAATCCCATGTGGTAGAAAATGCTCAGAAACATCTTATTTCTGTGTAAATCTAATCTCATATTTGGTAAAAGTTAGTGAGAAATCAACACTTCTATGTCTAAAAACTCCCCTGAAGGGATTTACAAGGCATTTTAGAGCAAGGTTAGCATGCTAACATCACTGTGAAAGATGCCAGCTGAAACAAATCAAGTGAACTTTGGTTCTGTCAAGCACTGAGGGAAAACTCACAGTGACAGTGTCGGGTTTTCCAGACCTTTCTAATCAATCATTAAACATTAACGCCAACCACGAGCTGGCCACACCCCCGGAACACCCATCAAGCAACAAACGCCACCCTCATTTTTGTAGCTAATGTGTCTGTAGGGTCAGATGAGGTGTATCATTCGCATTGTGACGGAACGTCAGCAACAACATTTTGTCCACATGGTGTGTTTCTCCATGTCGAGGACTCGTGGCTGAAGGCGGACACGCCCACGTTTCTCCTGGCTATGACTGACAGGTGTTTACTTTTGACAGGTGGAGATCAACCAGGTGGGCTGTTGCCATTCAGGACCCAAGGTGGTTCCTTGTTCTGGCGGATGCAGCAATTCACAACGACTGACCACAATATACAAACACCTCGAATGCCGTGAAGAGTTTTAGCTCTTTTGATTCATCATTTATATTCTTACTGACTTGCCATAATCATCTTCTTTTTGTTTATATCTGCAAGTGGACATCTGTGCAATTTTAAATATTTCACCATGAGGTCAACGCCATCACTGCAAACACTGGGAATGTTTTCCTCCGGCCGGCTCTGTGTCGTGGCCACCTGCCACACTCTCAGCAGCCTGGGCCGACACTTTGTGGGTTTTGGCCGCGGTAAAAGATGGAGGCTCCAGCAGACCTCCCGGGGAGTTGTTATTTTACAAAGTCCCAAGTGGACAGTCTGCATGTTTTTTTTCCCCCCGTCTTCAGCAAACAGGCCAAAAGGCACAGAGTGAGAGAGAGAGTGTCTGCAAGGTTCCATGTGACTTTATCCGCTACTCAGGGTGAGCTTCATTTGTGTTGCATTGTAGGAACTTATCAGTGGTGATGTAGTAGCGTTAAGAAATGTTCTAGTTCTGGCTGATGTTTGCTTCAGCTGACAAAGGAAAGACAGAGTAGCTGTGGGACTCAGTTGATGCTAAGCTTTCCAAGGAGAGTTTGGGTACAGTGAATGATTCACATCCTGAAGGAGCCGAGCCACAGAGCTCCTTCAAGGACAGATAGAGAACTAACCCACTTTTCCTAATGGCTCGCAGTTCAACCCCGAAGTTCTGAGAGTTTTTATCAGACCCCTTCATGGTTTCGCGGGCTTTGTAATTGCTGCTCAGCTCCGGTGTGATGGAACATGTGGACGCTTTGCCTGAGGAAGTGGGATCATAGAAGAGGCAAAGGACGGATGTGGAACACATACAGTAAAGCTAGAAGTACTCAGAGCTAAATACACCCACTGATACTTAAGTACTATAATTTTACACAAGTGTACCCATGATTTGCACCAGTTAAATATGATTATTCACATTTTGTGGAAAACATGTTTAAAACCTTCCCAAATACTCACAATTTTCTACAATGATACTACAACCCCTGGCAAAAATTATGGAATCACCGGCCTCGGAGGATGTTCATTCTGTTGTTTAATTTTGTAGAAAAAAGCAGATCACAGACATGACACAAAACTAAAGTCATTTCAAATGGCAACTTTCTGGCTTTAAGAAACACTATAAGAAATCAAGAAAAAAAGATTGTGGCAGTCAGTAACGGTTACTTTTTTAGACCAAGCAGAGGAAAAAAATATGGACTCACTCAATTCTGAGGAATAAATTATGGAATCACCCTGTAAATTTCCATCCCCAAAACTAACACCTGCATCAAATCACATCTGCTCGTTGACATTAACCCTATGTCATGAAATTGACCCTATGTGTCTTTTTGCAAGGAATGTTTTCACAGTTTTTGCTCTATGGCAGGGGTAGGCAACCTGTTCCAGAAAGAGCCATGAGGGTGCAGGTTTTCTTTGCAGCCACTGACTCCACCAGGTGATTTCACTGATTAACTGATTCCATCTGCTCAAAGTGATATTAATCAGTAAAATCACCTGGTGGAATCAGTGGCTGCAAAGAAAACCTGCACCCTCATGGCTCTTTCTGGAACAGGTTGCCTACCCCTGCTCTATGGCAAGATGCATTATCTTCTTGAAAAATGATTTCATCATCTTTAAACATCAGAAAAGTGTCCAAAATATCAATGTAAACTTGTGCATTTATTGATGTAATGACAGCCATCTCCCCAGTGCCTTTACATGACATGCAGCCCCATATCATCAATGACTGTGGAAATTTACATGTTGTCTTCAGACAGTCATCTTTATAAATCTCATTGGAACGGCACCAAACAAAAGTTCCAGCATCATCACCTTGCCCAATGCAGATTTGAGATTCATCACTGAATATGACTTTCATCCAGTCATCCACAGTCCACGATTGCTTTTCTTTAGCCCATTGTAACCTTGTTTTTTTCTGTTTAGTTAATGATGGCTTTCGTTTAGCTTTTCTGTATGTAAATCCCATTTTCTTTAGGCGGTTTCTTACAGTTCGGTCACAGACGTTGACTCCATTTTCCTCCCATTCGTTCCTCATTTGTTTTGTTGTGCATTTTCGATTTTTGAGACATATTGCTTTAAGTTTTCTGTCTTGACGCTTTGATGTCTTCCTTGGTCTACCAGTATGTTTGCCTTTAACAACCTTCCCATGTTTGTATTTGGTCCAGAGTTTAGACACAGCTGACTGTGAACAACCAACATCTTTTGCAACATTGCGTGATGATTTACCCTCTTTTAAGAGTTTGATAATTCTCTCCTTTGTTTCAACTGACATATCTCGTGTTGGAGCCATGATTCATGTCAGTCCACTTGGTGCAACAGCTCTCCAAGGTGTGATCACTCCTTTTTAGATGCAGACTAACAAGCAGATGTGATTTGATGCAGGTGTTAGTTTTGGGGATGAAAATCTACAGGGTGATTCCATAATTTATTCCTCAGAAATGAGTGAGTCCATATTTTTTTCCTCTGCTTGGTCTAAAAAAGTAACCGTTACTGACTGCCACAATCTTTTTTTCTTGATTTCTTATAGTGTTTCTTAAAGCCAGAAAGTTGCCATTTGAAATGACTTTAGTTTTGTGTCATGTCTGTGATCTGCTTTTTTTCTATAAAATTAAACAACTGAATGAACATCCTCCGAGGCCGGTCATGCCATAATTTTTGCCAGGGGTTGTACAAATGATTGTATTTTACAGAGTATGTCATGTTTTTTTGTTTGTTTGGTTTTCATTTTTTTTTTAATGAGTTTGGGAGGTCCTTTGAGTTGTATACCAAAAAAAAAAAAAAAAAAAAAATTCACATGACAAAGGACCTGCATTAATGGTAAAAGTCCACCAGGTGGAGGTATTGCTCCATTTCAAGAACCTTGCAATGCTGCGCTCCTGTGGGACATCGCCAACGACCAAACAATGACCAACCTGCTCCTGCTGCTTATATTAGTAGATAATTATATTCACATGGGACTTTACCAGGAATCAAAACAGTAAACAAAACAAACTCTAGTACCGAATGAATAAATACCATTAAAAAAGTACACTGCCACAGTACAAAAAGATCCCAAATTGATAAGATGATAATACAGAAACAAGGTGCTTTTTTTTTTTTTGGACAGGTGCGACTCATACTCCATAAAATCAGGCCCTGGTTAGGTTTTTTTTTTTTGTGCTAAAAACGTTCACAATTGGATACCAAAAATCAACAATAGAAGACTGCCCTAAGGAAACAAGTTTAGGCGTATCCAAAAAGTTTTGTATTGGAACTGCTGTTTTTGGAGCCTGAAAATGGTACTTTCTGAAATTAGGTCCCAAAGTGGGTAAATCTCAAAACACTGCCATTGTGTTAACCAATACACAACTTTTGTGAAACGATGATGTCATAGCCCCACCTCTCTAACCTCAGCTTTAACCGCAGCTGCACGACATCTTCTTCTATTTGTAAAGATTACAGCTTCGTCCTCGGTTCTACCATACAGTGCACAAGCCTTATGTGTATGTTCCATGTTGTCTTCTACATTTTTTGTAGGAGCGTTACAGCGCCACATACAGGCCTGGAATACATACTACAGGATGTTCAGTCCTTTTCAGTGGATGCAGATATTTTTTGAAATGGTGCCATGTTTAAGGAAAACTTTTTGAAAACGACAAAGAAAAAGACTGTTTAGGGAAGGTTCTGTTTCCATGTGCACAAGGTTATAGAGATAAAGAAACTAGGCTAGAAGTCCAAAACTCTATTTTTTCACATATTCTGTGAGCATGCAAACATAATGTTTTTTCCTGATGTAAATAAATATTAACTTACACTTACACTATTTGCATACCTCTAAAATTCATATTTTGATCCATAAAATTCTGGTTTGTATAGGGATCTGCACTCAATTAAATGTACTGTTGAAATATCTCGTAATGTGAAGACCTGACTTCCCTTAATTGGATCCACTCCAAAGCTTAATGTTTTCCTCTTTGGTCCATACCCCACCCTTCCACCAAGTTTCAAGAAAATCAAATCAAATCAAATTTATTAATTTATACAGTGCCAAATCGCGACAAGTCGCGTCAAGGTGCTTCACAGACAACATTTAAAAAGCAGAATATAATGAACTAAAGATTAAAAACACAATAAAAGAATAAAAACATAAATTAAAAAAAGAATAAAAGAAGACATGCAGTTATAGAAAATGCTAGTGATATAACAGGGGGAAAAAAATGTGTCTTCAATTTAGATTTAAAAGTCTCCACAAAGTCTGACTGATGGATCTGCGCAGGCAGATCTTTCCATAGAGCTGGGGCACGGTGAGAAAAGACTCTGTAACCTGCCAACATTTTATTCATCCTAGGGACACACAATAGACCTGCACCCTGTGAGCGCAGGGCCCGAGCCGGTACATAAGGCTTCACCAGGTCGGCCAGGTAGGAAGGTGCCAGTCCATGAACAATTTTGTACGTCAATAACGGCACTTTAAAATCCGATCTCAAAGAGACCGGAAGCCAGCGAAGGGACGCCAAAACTGGGGTGATATGTTCAAACCCTCTTGTTCGTGTCAGAAGTCTGGCGGCAGCAATTTGAAACAGTTGAAGACCTCTAATACTGGACTGAGGTAAACCAGAAAACAGAACACTACAATAGTCCAGTCTGGAAGAAATAAAAGCATGAATCAAAGTCTCAGCATCAGCCATAGAGAGGATGAAAATCAGTTGAGTATTTGTTGCATAAAACATTTCCAGAGGTAATTACAACACCGAATTTAAGCTAAATTCTAAATTGTCTCGCATGCTTCCACTAAGAAGGAAATGTGTGCAAACTTCAAGACGAGTCTGAAAGAGAGAAACTCCAGCCAACACACACCTGGCTGAGACGAGCACAGCTGTCGGGATGCCGGAGTCGGAAAGCAATAATTTAGCTGCACACTTGGCGTTGAAACAAGGGCTGATGGGTGAAGCGTTGTGCTAACTTGAAGCAGAGTGTTAAATCAACGCTTCGCACCTGAAGCAGCGGTTAAAAACATGACTCCTCGCATTATAAGTGTTAAGAAAGCACGCTGAGATGTTTTATGGCAGCTGCACGCCACTCAGCATGGGAGAAGAGGGCAAGGAGAGCTGTTCTCGTATTATTTGTGTCTCCTCCTGTCCTTGAGGCTCATCGTTGATTTCCTGCCTCTTGCTTGGACTCGTGGTGCCTTTGGAGAATGTTGGCATTATTTATAGAGCGGTGAAGGAGAGGAGAAGGAAAAGGACAGCTCATGGCGCTTCGTTCACAATTACATGGAAATTCCCAGCACGGTCACGCGTTCCGTGGACTGTACATCCTGCGCAGGTTTAATCCCTGCAGTCCCGCGGGAGAGACGGAGCGTGACCGAGCACATTACCATCGACTGCTTCCTCAGCACATTGGACCAGCCAAGCCTAACAGCCGCGGCAGCCATTCTCCCGCCAACAGTAAAGTGAGGTATGATGGCGCTCCGAGGCGCCCTCTGGATCTGTGCGCTCCATCAATAAGGAGTGGAACACAGATTACACAGCTGCATGCTTGAGCCGCCAAGGACAGGAGTGTTTACGTCTACATGTGGCCTAACATAAAAAGTCAAAAAAACACTTATTTATTTACTGATTGAAACTTTTTTGTTGTGTTCGTGTTCGGCCTGTTTTTGGTTTCTTTTTCTTTCACTGTGTTTACAGAACATCTTATAGACTGAATTTCTTTCCTTTTCTTTTTTGTAAAGGTTGGTTTGGGGACGACAAAGTGATCAGATTTTGGAAGTTTGCACTCTAATGTGCAACCTTTTAGTTTTCTACACGGCACTTTTACTCTCACATCAGACTCAAGTTAAGATTTGAGTTTTATTGTCATATGTACAGCAAAAACAGGCAGTTACACTATACAATGAAATTCTTACTTTGCTATTCCTCCATTCACCAATATAATCTTAAAAGAAAGAAAGAGAGAGAGAGGAAAAGGCGAAATGTTTAAAATAAAAAAACACTTAAGTTATTGTGCAAATTGTGCAAATATGTGGAGCAGCGATTCAGAGAGTGCAAATCATGAGTAACGGATGTGGACAGTAGTATTCAGAACAAATATAAATAAACCTATGTAAACAGTATTTTAATAGCAGCAGTACGGTGTATTTAAGGTGCAATCTAGTGTAAACAGGCAAAAATTAAAAAACAGTTCAGGGTGGGAGGGGAGAGGAGGTAGTGTATGATGTGTTTATAAGCCTGATGGCCTGTGAATAAAAACTGTTTGTTAGTCTTGTGGTCCCGGACTTCACACTCCTGTAACGTCTGCCTGAAGGTAGGAGTGTAAAGAGGTTGTGCTGGGGTGAGTGCTGTCGATGATTATATTCTGGGCCCTCCTGATGACTCTGGTGTGATAAATGTCCTGTAGTGAGGGAAAGGCTGCTCCTGAGATGGACTGAGCAGTCTTGATCACACGCTGGAGAGCCTTTCTGTCCTGAGCAGTGCAGTTTCCATACCAGACTGTGATGGTGCTGGTGAGAACACTCTCAATCGTACTCCTGTAGAAAGGTGCTGAGAATTTTGGCTGGCATGCCAAATTTCCTTAGTCTTCTCAGAAAGTATAATCACTGCTGGGACTTCCTTATGATGGTCTGTGTGTTGTGAGACCAGGTGAGATCCTCAATGATATGGATGCCAAGGAATTTGAAAGTTCTCACCCTCTCCACCTCCGTTTCACCTATATACAGGGGTGTGTGCAGCACCTGCTTCTT
This sequence comes from Thalassophryne amazonica, assembly GCF_902500255.1. Lineage (NCBI taxonomy): Eukaryota > Metazoa > Chordata > Actinopteri > Batrachoidiformes > Batrachoididae > Thalassophryne > Thalassophryne amazonica. The sequence continues at coordinate 55,471,328 of NC_047121.1, read as the reverse complement.
CCTCAGATCAACAATCATTTCTTTGGTCTTGTCTGCATTTAATAAAAGATTGTTGTCATGACACCAGGCCACAAGCTCAGCCACCTCCTTCCTGTATGGTGTCTCTTCCCCGCCAGTGATCAGACCAATGACTGTAGTATCGTCGGCAAACTTGATGATACTGGTGTTATGCTGAGAGGTCACACAGTCGTGTGTGAAGAGTGTGTACAGGAGGGGACTCAGCACACAGCCCTGGGAGACCCCAGTGTTCACTGTTCTTGTGCTGGATGCACGACTGCCGATTCTGACTGACTGGGGTCTATTCGTAAGGAAGTTCAACACCCAGTTTCAAATGGCAGGTGTCAGTCCAAGGGCGAGGAGCTTCTCTATAAGTTTGTATGGTATGACAGTGTTGAATGCTGAGCTATAGTCGATAAACAGCATTCTGACATACATATCCTTTCCCTCCAGGTGAGTGAGGGCTGTGTGAAGGGCAGTATTGACTGCATCATCTGTGGAGCGGTTCCGACGGTACGCAAACTGAAGAGGATCTATGGTATTAGGAATGGTCTCCTGGATATGAGTCATGACTATCCTCTCAAAGCACTTCATCACAATTGGAGTGAGTGCCACAGGGCGATATTTAGGCAGGTCACAGCACTTTTCTTTGGAATGGGCACGATGGTGGTACTCTTGAAACATGATGGCACAAAAGCTTGTGCAAGTGACAGGTTGAATATATCCACGAACACATCAGTCAGTTCTGATGAGCAGACACTGAGTGCACGCCCTGGGATGTTATCTGGGCCAGCTGCTCTCCGTGGGTTTATTCTCCTCAAGTTCCTGCGCACATCTGCTGGTATAACAATGAGCGGTGCATTCTGTGTATGCTCCTTGGCCACCACCTCTTCCAGTCGATCATTGTTGAGGGCTTCAAAGCGAGCATAGAACTCATTCAGCTCATCAGGTAGTGAAGAGTGGCTGGTTGTGACTGACCTGCTCGTCTGTTGATAGTTGGTGATGTGCTGCAGTCCTTGCCACATGCGTCGGGAGTCTGTGCTGGTGTAGTAGCCCTCCAGTTTTTGTCTGTACTGTCTCTTTGCCTCACTGATAGATCTGCACAGGTCATATCTGGACCTTTTGTAGTCTTCAGTGTTGCCAGAGAGAAATGCAGTATGGCGAGCACGTAGCATGGACCGAACCTCACCATTTAACCAGGGTTTCTGGTTGGGGTATTTTGTGCAGCGCCTTGTGGGGACAATGGTCTCAATGCAACTGCTGATGTAACCTGTTACCCCAGAAGCATAGTCCTCTAAATCACCAGAGCCATCCTCTCTCACAGCGCCAGTTCTAAACACATCCCAGTCGGTACTATCAAAGCAGTCCTGAAGCACTAAGTCAGTTTCTTCATTCCACACTTTAATATCTTTACTTACTGGAGGTGTTTGCTTGAGGAGTTGTCTGTATACTGGATAGAGGAACACAGAAATGTGGTCGGACTGTCCAAAGTGCGGCTGAGACACTGCTCTGTAGGCCTCCCTCACGCTGCTGTAGACTTGGTCGAGTATGTTGTTCTCCCTCGTCGGGAAGCTCACGTACTGATGATACTTGGGAAGGACACTCCTCAGGTTGCAGTGGTTAAAGTCGCCGGCAACAATGAACATGGCGTCTGGGTGTGCGGTCTCTTGTTTACTGATGACGTCATGCAGCAACCCCAACGCCGTAGCCGAGTTCGCGCATGGCGGGATGTAAATAGACAAACAACGCGCCAAACTCTCTCGGCAGATAGAATGGTCTGCATTTCACCATCAGAAATTCTAAGTCCGCTGAACAGTGTTTTCCAACAGTCTTTACGTCTGAACTCCACATGTTGTTCACATAGATGCACACGCCGCCGCCTTTGTGCTTCCCTGATGCAACCGTACGGTCGCCACGGTGAACGGAGTGTGTTTCTAGTTGGATCGCTGAATCCGGTGTGCTGTCCGATAACCAGGTTTCCGTGAAAATAAGAGCACAGCACTCTCTGACCTCACGCTGAGTTGTTATTCTTGTTCTCAGCTCATCCAGCTTGTTTTCAAGAGACCAAACGTTAGTTAGCAACAGGCTACGTAGCGGTGGTCGCGTAGCCCTAGCCTTTAGCCTAGCATGTAGCCCACCTCTCTTGCCCCGTTTCCGTCACTTCGTTCGTCGGCTTTGCCTCTCACTGGAATCCGGTGCTGCTGGGCCTTGCCGATCGGTGCTGGTAGAGTGCGAGCGTAAGAGAAAGCTAAAGTCTGAAAGGCTAAAGGTAAGTTCATGATGAACTTTACTGATCTCCAAGAGTACCTCTCTACTGTAACTAATTGTTCCATATGTAAACTGTGTATTTAAAATAAATGCTAAAACTAAGAGAAAGAAAAAAAAGCGTTGGTTGCAGGAGGAGCACGCAAACACGTTCGCCACAGTGGGCGCCATATTATCATTAAGTCATTATCATTAAGTTAAGTCTGGCAGCATGCGCTAGTGTTGTGTGTTGACACATAAACCACACTACAGAACCACCTTCAGTCATGGAAGGCAACCACCGAAACAGACAACTGGTCCATCTCCACCCCGAAAGTAACCATCTGATGCAGCCAGGTAGAATGTGGGCGTGTCTTTGGCCTTCTGCAGCCACTCAAGTCTTCAACATTGATGTAGCTGAATCATACCCAGAGAGAGATATTTTGGCCACATGAACAAAAATGTTGAAGGCGATGTTACTCAGAATGGTAATTGGATGATATTTATGTAGTGCTTTACAGTGATGCCTCACATTCACACACACACACACACACACACACACACACACACACACACACACACACACACACACACACACACACACACACACACACACACACACCGGAGTTAGGGTGTGGCCATGCAAGACACCCAACTACACACTGGGAGCAATTTGGGGTTGAGGACCTTGTCCAAGGGCCCATAGTAATTTTTCCAGTCTGACTGGGATTTGAACCGAGGATCCTCTGGTCACAAGCCCACCAATTTAACCATTCATCACCACAATGCAAGCCACTCTTCTCATCTTAGTTTCTCTATGTTGCCGTGGTGAGGAAGATTGTCTCTTGACCGATTAACGGATAGGATGGTGGATGAGGAGATCTACATCCAGGGTCAATCTAGGGACTGTGTGGGTTTGTTTAACATTGGAATGTTGTTGCATGCTGACAAACACATGGTTCTTGACAGATCCTGTTCAGATGACTGGGAAATCCCAGACGATCACTGTCTGAGGACCTCCTGCAGCCTTTTCATAATTATTGTATGGCCTTGCCTTACAATATGGAGCGCCTTGGGGCAACTGTTTGTTGTGATTTGGCACTATATAAGAAAAAAGTTGAGTTGATTGATTGATTCATGCACCTTCACAGCAGATGGGCTACAAGCCATCACCTCCGCTGTCTGAGCCGCTATTGATGACTTCTTGTTTCAACGGAACCCCTTTAGCCATCCCATGTTTAGGGTTCCTGTTCTGCCCTCATGCGTGCCTTAGCGGCCACTGGGCACTTAGGGTCTTCACCAGGTGTCACAACACGGACGAGGGGTTGGATTCTCACACCCTGTCTCTAAGCAACTGCTGGTTTGACACAAAGTCATTCCAGTGGTACGCTAAGATCCTTTGAAGAGACCTGGTACCAAAGACTTCTAGTCGTCATCTTAGGTCACTGGTTGGAGTCCAAGTCTCACAGCCATACATCAAGACAGGAAGCACGGGGACCCTAAAGACTTGGACTTGTGGTCTCCTTCAAAAATATCGGCATCACAAAACACCTCTCTTCAGTGACATCGTGACTCCAGAAGCTCTTTACAGGCGCCACTCAATCTCCAAGGCTGAGGACCCAGAGACACGACTGTCACTGTGAGTTTAACACTTTCACCACATACAGATACACTTGATCTAGGGCCAGTGAATCAAGAAGGGTCCAGACACTCTGACTCCTCACCAGGCATCTCAAGTGCTGCAATCAGAGGATCCACTGAATCTGTAAAGATTACTGCTTCGTCCTCGGTTCTACCATAAAAATAATGTCCACAGGATAAACAAGTGGGAGATTCTTTTCTTTTCCGCGGTTTCAGACTTAGCACTACATTGGAGTATACGTGTACGATTTGCTGGGATAGATAGTTTTTAGCGGTGAGTTCTCTTGCCTGAGGCCCCCACATCCTCTCACAGCCACCTCAGCACCTTCTCCAGCAGGGTGTCTGAGCCTAAGCAGAGCTGGGGTGTACCTTGGGGCTGACGAGCTCCACAAGCTGTCAATTTCCTCCCAAAAACTCCACTCCCTCCCCCAGGCGCTGGCTTGAGTCACAGCTTTTTTTTTTTTTTGCCGTATTACACCGCAGCTCCAGTAAGACACCGAGGCTAAAAAGTGCTGTCTGAAGCACAGTCATTACCAGCAGAGTGCTTAACCCCCAGGAGGGAAGTGTGGTGTGCTGGGTGGGAGAAAGCACACTCCAAATCTCCTTCCCGTAATGGTGTGATATCTCCTTCCTTCCTCTGTCTCTCCATTGCTCTCGACGTACCTCTAAAAACCAGTGGCTGGACACATTTGAGTCCAAAATCAGCATCAGAACCGACTTAAGATTGTCTGAGGAAGGCCGTCACAGAACAGCTTAGAAACAACTTAAATACATTTTAAAAATAATGTGACAGGTTTCCTTTACATACTGGGAAATTGGAAAAAAGACTTTTAAACGTTTATTCATTCAGGGTTGCTGCAATGAAAACACTGGAGCAGTGGCTGATTCATGGCCTTGCACCAGGGAACTTCAGTAGTTCTACTTGAAATGGCAGTTCATGTTTTTGGGCTTATGCTGAGTTTTCCTGAACCATAGTCCAGCTCGTGTGTGTCTCAGGAGGTTGACGTGCTGCTCAACACCGATCATTACAACTCCGAACAGCCCAGTTAACCTTCTGGGGTAAATGTTCTCGACTTCACTATGCCCTCAGTCACTTCATCTTTAAGATACTTGTGTACAGTATAATGTCCATGTGTTGCATATCAAAATGTTCAGAACAATCACACCTTCTGAATCTGAGACATTTGTCTAGATCACTGGGTAGAATATATAAACTGGCTCTAAAGCTGATAATATGAAATATGTTTTAAATCTTTAGTGAATATACATATTTTTAATTCAAGTGGACAAACTCTTTTGGTGTTAGAAATGTGTTTACCAAATTCTTTAGGTCAGAAAAGTGGTATAGTATACAAAAAGATTTTAAAACATTGTATAATAAATTAAAAAGAACAAAATTAAGTATGCACCATTCAGTGCAGCAGCGCCACCCACTGGGAACTACACGTCAAAAACATGGAACATTCTAAAACAGCATATTTGTGTTTGTGTTTCTTCTGTTCTTCAGGTTTGGTTTTCCTGTACAGAGTTGCTTCGTCAAACCAAAACAATGCACTTTGTTTTTGATGCTATTCTCGTATTTCTCTTTCCTGTTTGTTCAGCTTGGTAAAAACTTTGTAAAAACCTTGTAACTGTTAGAATGGCCTAAGCAGTGGGTCACCCCTCTCAGTCTGGTCTGCTTGAGGTTTCTTCCTGAATATCATCAGAGGGAGTTTTTCCTTACCACTGTTGCCTGTGTGCTTGCTTGCGTGAAGCGTATTGAGGTAGCTTTGTTGTGATGTGGTGCTATATAAATAGAATAAATTGAAATTGAATTGAAAACAGAGTACAGAGAAACTGATCCAAATAGATAAACATCTTACTGGGGGTTTGGAAAATGAAGGTGCCTGGATTCACCAGAGAACAGAAGAAATGGGGCTACACTCATAGGATATTGACTGGCAGATGTCAGTATTTTTTGATTGGGATGTGGTGAGGCAACAGCACCATCAGGGCCAATCCCAGAGCGGTCTATGATACAGTTAAACATTCAATGAAAAAGCCAAAAATATTGAAGCATCTTCAGTATGTTGATTTTGGATTCCAATTCCTTCAAAATGTATTGAAATCTCTTTATACTTTTATAGTGACAGAATTGATTAATTAATAGTCAGCAGCTATTTTGATCATTAATTCATCATATGGCTGAAAATCAGCTGTATTGATGATGAATTAATTGTGGCATTTATCAAGCAAAAATGGTAAACAGTCCCATTTTTGTAATGTTTGGATTTTGGGTCTTCTAGCAATGGAATATTTGGGGTCTTTGTCCTATTTGGGCACATAAAACAAACTTGTCTTGATGGCTTGTCAGGTATTGTACATTACAAAGTTAGGATTGTTTGCCAAGATGTCCACAAGTCAAACATGGGTTAGGTTGGGTAGGAAGATTTTATTTTAGCGACAAATCGACAGCAGACAATGACAGTTATGTTTGTACGCAAAAACCACGAGAGCTAAAGGTTTTGTATAAACACTTAGAGGCCAGCGGCCTGGTTTCTCCCAGCATAAATGCACAGGCCAAGTAAAACAGACAGCAGAGTTCAGGAACTTGGAGAGGATTTCTGTGTTGACTAATGGCTGGCTAATCTGTTAGCGCACTGAGAAGACGGAAGGGAAGCAGAGGGAGCAGTCATTAAGAACAATGACCAGCAGCTGTCTGCCCTATGTTCACCCAAAACAGGCTCACTCAGAACTGGGAACCAAATTATGTCCTGAAGGCCAGTACAATTCAGTTGGATGAGTCTGGAGATTTTTTTTTTTTTTTTTTTGGTCGTCATGGTAGCAGACAAGTTGGTTTCTTACATCTCTTCCTATTCAACTGATGAACTGATGAAGGTTTTCTGGATGAAGAGCAAAATGTCTTCAAGGAACTAAACAAGTCCAGTTGACTTGACTTAACCTGCTTGAATGTGTAGGTGGAGATTCATGAAAGAGAAACGTATCTATTCCCAAGGCTAGCGCCACCCTGTGGTATGGAGGTAATGGAAGAGTGTCAGAATTTGTCATCAGGTCTCCAACCTCTGGCATGGTGACTCATTTTAGCCAGTGTGACAAATAAAAGGTTCGGAGACCTTGTTTGCATGTACCGTATTTTCCGCAGTATAAGTCGCACGTTTTATTTCCGTATGTGTAACATACTATTTAACACAGCATTTCCCTGGGGGTGATTTTTAAATTTAAAAAATAATTAAGATGGAAAGAGAAACATGAGATGGTCAACATGTTATATGATGATTGCTGACCCACAGTGTTGGAAATACTGAATGTGAGTCCATTTTATCATTATTTTTTAAAAAATTAGCTCTTTAATTTTGGATTTTTGTGCATTGTTGTAGTTTCGAGTTTTTTGTTTGTTTGTTTTGTGTGTTGATTCCTGGGAAAAAAAAACCCTATATAAATGGTTCCTATTATTATTATTGTTAATAATAATAATAATAATAATGAATACATTACTTATTTTTGGTATATAGGTTGTACCAGAGTATAAGTTGCAGGACCTCTTAATCTAGCAAAAAATGGCGACTTATACTCTGGAAAATACGGTAGTTTTGAATGATGGTTCTTTTCTTGTTGGGCAGCATGGTGGCCAAGTGGTTACTTGCATTTATTTCCAGAGCAAAAGGTTCCTGTTCAAGACCAACCCTGCCCATTTTCCATGTAATGTGGAGTTGCATCAGTCAACATGCAGATCAATATTGAATCAACTGTGGCAACCCAAAGTGAAAAATGTTGCAGTTCTTTTACTAGTTTGTAAGGTCTGACAAATATACTGGTGCGACTTATATACAGAAAAATCACACATTTGTTGTTGTTGATAATAATTATAATGATTATATATGTCAGACTTTCCTAAGAATCAAAACACTAAAGGAATGAAGCGCTAATCATGAAAGAATAAATGACAATAATAAAAAAATGGACAACAATGCCTCTTGTTATGTCTCTTTTTTTACACAGGCTGGACTGACAAACATGACAGATGTAAGCTCCTCAGTTTAAATGATGAGACTTTTCTACGTGTGTGTGAGTTCTCGTGTCCTCGGTCTTGAACTGTTTCTGATTGGAACAGCTCTCTATCCATCCGAGTGAGATTTCACGCTCGTCTGCTTCCTGGCCACTTGGCCTTTGTGTGTGTGCGTACTTTATTTCCCAGCTTTCTCTCGGCTTGCTGGGCTGTGAGCCCAGCCAAAGTCACATTAAGACATACGAGTGGGCGGAGGTGTGACACCAAATACCAAATGCATTAGATACATTAATCAACATGAACAAATGTGAGAGAGAAGCACCACAATTTTTGGGAAAACATGCACGGACGGCTGCATTTTTCAAGGTGACACCTTAAAACAAGTTCAGAGAGAAAACAAAGTCCAGCAGAAGACAGTCTGGGATTTGATCCCAACCACAGCGGAATGATTGGAAATCATCCAGGAATCTGTGACTTCATAAAAAAAAAAAAACAACAACAAAAAAAAAACTAGTGTTTAAAGTCTGAATGTGGAAAAATTAATCTTTTAATAAATTAACAGTTTCAAGTCTGTGTAAATTTATGACTTTAATCCCAGAAATTAAGAGTTTTTTTCTGATGATATTCCCACCACCACTAATTCTTTAATACAACAGCATAATTTTTTTGTATATTCAAATATTATCATCATCATCATCATCATCCAGCAGTGTGTCCGTCTGCCTCATCAATCTAAAGTTACCTCACCAAGGCGCACAAAGTCCATCCAAAGTTCAAGTGGCTCATGAATATTCAGAGAAACCTGAACACTGCTCTCAGACCCTCCTCAAACCGTGACTGAAGCGCAGGAGACAGAAAAGAGGGCTGACTTCTGTCTGTGTGAACCAGTGTGTTTCTGTTCCACATTCAAAACCTCTTTACTAAAATTTACTGATGTAGAGTCAAGATGTGGTGAGATTTCCAAATCGGGTCCAACAAAGAAACAAAAAAGGGGGGAAAAAAAAACCCAAAACGCTTCTTATCAGTGCTGAGAATGAACAAGTTATTCATCAGTGGATTTTAAACACAAAGTGCAGACAGGAGCTGCTGCTCAAACCTGATGTGACGTGTGTCTGATTCCTGCAGGTCGTTTTGGTGCCTTTTAGCTTTCAGATTAGCCGAGGCTAATTCTGTCATTTTTGCTCCTAAAAAAAAACCACGGGAGGTTACATTCGGTATTTTGAGACAAGTGACAAGCGTTGTTTGATATTTTTCAAAGAGCCCGGCTCCAAGTGGCACTGATTCAATTTGTCATTTCAGCAGCAGATTACGAGTCCTGCCAGAAGGAACGCACGCAGGTTTGGAGCGTTTGACATTTTGATCAAAAGCCAGTTAAATTTTATTTTCCTCTACTCTATTTTCTTCTATTTTCTATTTTATGATTTTTGAGCCATCGGCCTTTATGATCACTGGGCTCGAACGTGTATATGGATGCTTACCTGCAACATTTCTGGTTTTGGATGTTTGATCATTCTTTGCTGTGCTTTGTTTTACTTATTTTGTTTCTGTTAGCCCGGCCCAACCAGATGGTCACCCCGCTGAGTCTGGCCTGCTTTAGGTTTCTTCTAGATTATCATAAAACATCTGAGGGAGTTTTTCTCAACTACTGTTGCCAACGTGCTTGCTCAGGGGGTGGGTAAGCTCAGACCATACTCTTGAAGTGCCACGGGGCAACTTACAATATGTTGTGACTTTGTGTGATATAAATACTTGAATTGTGTTGAAATGAAAAAGCAGAGCTCGAAAATCAGCCTTTGTTTGTCCAGAAGAAACCAGTTGTATAATACCGTATCCGCACAATGGAACGCCCCCTAGAGCACCCGCCCACCCCCTTTTAATAAAACTTACTTAATTGCCCACCCTAAGTTAATTTTTTCATTAAAGTTGATTAAACGCCCACCCTAAAAACACTTCATTTTGTGACCTCAAGACATCGTAAAAAACAAAAAACAATGAGTCTTCACAACGTTTTTCTCGTCGCTTCCTCATCTTACCTGTGATGACGTCATCACTGGTTGTGGTCACATGACAATGATAGAACAGATCTGGCAACAGGTGAGTTATCAGTTACGTATGTATTTTTTAATTTGTGATGAAATCAGACATTTTATTGAAGTATATGGAGGCGTGGGCATTCATTCTGACTAATGTAATATTGTCGTGTTTGTGCAGCCGCCCACCCCCTCTTCAGGCAAAACGTCAAACGCCCAGGGCGTTCTGATGTGTGCTGTTGACAAATTTCACTGTTTCCACAGAATTAAAGGAGTGATGAATGATTAGGAGAGTCCATGCAACTAAAACATGGTCAGTGTCAACACTTTCCTATTTGAATTTTTTGGGGTTTTTATTTGATTTTTGAGACCCACCAAGATATCTGACAAACCTGAAAACATTTTTAAAGCAGGTTATAGCTCCTGTCCCTGACATTAAAATAAACATTTTATCTTTTGCAGTAACCTTTTACTTCTGAGGTTAGTGTCAAACTGGAAGGAAACATTAAAAAAAGTTTTTTTTTTTTTGTGAATTACGTTATGCTGTGAATGTTGCTATACAAAGAAAGTTTGAATTTATTCTCATGTTTTAATTTGTGCACGACGGACAATTCATGTGCACTTTGACCCTGTGTACAAATAATAAAACTTGCCTTTCACCATATTTATTGCAGCATCAGAACATTGATTTTAGCATTTAGGCTCCAACCTAAAAATTCCCGGCAGATGGTTGCTTGTGATATTGGAGAGCGATGATTAGATGTACGTTTCTCCAGTTAGAGCTCACAGGTGGAGAAAAAGAGGGTTAGTTGGGAAATCTGGATCTTAAATAGCCAGCCCAATTTGGAGGGAGCATTTAGTAGATCAACAGTGTGTGTAATTATGTGGAGTGAGGCATGACCGTGTATACAGAGTAAGCAACACGAGTTGTCTGCCTGAACTATCTCACAGTCATTTTCTTTACCAGAAAACCTCTCACTTGAGTCTACCAGCAAAAAACTAATGCACCATGTTCCACCAGACACTTAAAGGGAATGACAGATGGCACTTTGATTTTAATTTTAAATTCATTTTATGTCCAAAACACAGCCATGATTAATTAAGAGAATAAATACATATCATACATATCTATATTCAGATTACATGCCATAAATAACAGCGTGGTGTTGGACACGCCCTAAATACACTTGTGGTATGTGATTTAGAGTTTGCACCATAGACCGCCAAGACACGGTCCTATGAATTAACGGCGACTGTGTATTGTGTTCTATCAAAGCGATTTGGCTAACTCCAGTTACAGATGAAATTAATAAATCGTGACGTCTTAGCATGAAACACGGGAGCCAACATCCCCCCAAAGACACACAGATGACTTTTGCATCTGGTGTTGTTGGAATTTATTGCGATTCATGGATCAGTGGTCCAGGAAAATGCTGCACTGATTTAAATAATTCGCTGACTGGGACCTGTTTTCTTGGGGCCAATAAAATGTCAGATCTAAATCTCTATATGAATCAGGAGAAAGATGAAACTGCATTAGCTTTGGAGTTATTGATGCACAAAAACAAGTTAATTTGTTTAATTTCTGAAAAACTGAAGTTACATTTGTCAGAATGTATCTGGAGTAAGTCCAACCTTGATGTCCGTACTGAGATCCTTGAGGTCCGTAGGGGCCTGTGGGGCCACGCTGGGAATAGGGGCCCACCCCAGGATACAGGGGGCCCCCGGGGGACGTGTGCGGGGACATGGGAGGTCCAGACTGAGGAGGGGTGAACTGGGAGCCAGCCTGGTTCCTCTGCATGAACGCTGAAACACACAGACACACACAAATAAGAAAAACCAACACCTACAGTTCAGACTTTGGTTTAGTTGTGAATGTTTCAGGTCTCATGTCGACAGAGAGACGGCGTGAGAGCAGCTACCATTATTTGCTCCTTCAACAACATTCAATTTCCTCACGTAAAGGAAACCCTGGTTCTGATGAAAGTCAATGGCTCTTCTTACACACAGTACGGAGCGCACATTACACAAAGTGCACAAAAAATGTCAGCGGAGCTCTGAGCACGAGCAGAGAACATTTAGTGCCGTTTATCACCAAGAAAGAAGATCAACCGGTTCACAGAACAAAACCCATTCTGTGTGGGCGAGGAAGGAAATAAAAATGTCACACTGTGCAAAATCTACCTTTGACAGAATTAAAGAGTTTACTGATAAATGCCTCAAAGTGACACGAGTCCGTGACTGTGCATGTGCAAAGTGACACGAGTCTGTGACTGTATGAGTGCAAAGTGACACGGGTCTGTGACTGTGCGCGTGCAAAGAGACACGAGTCTGTGACTGTGTGAGTGCAAAGTGACACGAGTCTGTGACTGTGTGAGTGCAAAGAGACACGAGTCTGTGACTGTGTGCGTGCAAAGTGACACGAGTCTGTGTGAGTGCAAAGTGACACGAGTCTGTAACTGTGCGCGTGCAAAGTGACACGGGTCTGTGACTGTGTGAGTGCAAAGAGACACGAGTCTGTGACTGTGCGAGTGCAAAGTGACATGAGTCTGTGACTGTATGAGTGCAAAGTGACATGGGTCTGTGACTGTGTGAGTGCAAAGAGACACGAGTCTGTGACTGTGTGAGTGCAAAGTGACACGAGTCTGTGACTGTGTGAGTGCAAAGAGACACGAGTCTGTGACTGTGTGTGTGCAAAGAGACACAAGTCTGACTGTGCGCGTGCAAAGTGACACGAGTCTGTGACTGTGTGAGTGCAAAGTGACACGAGTCTGTAACTGTGCGCGTGCAAAGTGACACGAGTCTGTGACTGTGTGAGTGCAAAGAGACACGAGTCTGTGACTGTGCGAGTGCAAAGTGACATGAGTCTGTGACTGTATGAGTGCAAAGTGACACGAGTCTGTGACTGTGCGAGTGCAAAGAGACACGAGTCTGTGACTGTGCGAGTGCAAAGTGACACGAGTCTGTGACTGTATGAGTGCAAAGTGACACGGGTCTGTGACTGTGTGAGTGCAAAGAGACACGAGTCTGTGACTGTGCGTGTGCAAAGTGACATGAGTCTGTGACTGTATGAGTGCAAAGTGACACGCGTCTGTGACTGTGCGAGTGCAAAGAGACACGAGTCTGTGACTGTGTGAGTGCAAAGAGACATGAGTCTGTGACTGTGCGCGTGCAAAGTGACATGAGTCTGTGACTGTATGAGTGCAAAGTGACACGAGTCTGTGAGTGTGCGCGTGCAAAGTGACACGAGTCTGTGACTGTGTGAGTGCAAAGTGACACGAGTCTGTGACTGTGTGAGTGCAAAGTCCCCCAATAATGTCAAAACTTAGACCTGAATTATTATTTAATCACTAGAAACTACTCATCAACTCTACTAACGACTAATTAATTAGTTAGGTAATTGATTATAAAATATGACAGATTTGGATTTTTTCCAGCTTCTCAAATGTGACATGCTGGGGATCCTAGCCCACCTCAGGGGGGCGCAAGAGTGCACATTGATATACCGACAGACAACTGCATGTGTGTATATGTCCCTCTCCTTTCCACACGGCACCTTGGTATTGAGCCAAACGTGGCACACACATACTTTGAGATATGGGGAGTCACATAGGCTATTGAGCACTTTAGTAGTAGTAGCAGTAGTAGTAGTAGTAGCAGCAATTGTAGTTCAGGGGAGAGACACTTTTGTGTCGCAGAACTGAGCCAAACGTGGCACACATATACTATGACATACGGGGTGTGAAATAGACCATTGAGCACTTGTAGTAGTAGTAGTAGTAGTAGTAGTAGTAGTAGTTGTTGTTGTAGTTAAGGGCCCCTCACACTTAGCAAGAATCAAGCCGACCCAGGCAGAATGTCAAAAAAGTCATAATTTGTGGCACATCTGGGAGAGAATAAGAATTGCGGCAGACAGCCGTCCGACTCCACAGACTGCGCTGCGATCCGCCCTGAATGATTCGTGCACACGCCGTGCACATTAAGCCCTCGAACGCAGTACAAATTTTGGTGGAACACATTAGGGTAACCCAGACAGCTGTCAGAATGCAGAATATGACGAATGCGCTGACATCACCGTATGAGTGAAGTCCGACTGCGGGTTGAGGAAATATAATTCAGCAGCATTCGTGGTGCATTCAGGTACAGTTGGCACATTCAGCCAGCCTCCAAAATGACGGATAATTTCAAACCGCCCCTCAGACACGATCAGAATGCTTTGAATGCCATTTTCATGCTGTACGAATAATTAGATTGCAGCCAGATTGCGGTCAGACTGCACTGTGACCGCCGTTCGATATTTTTCCACCTTGATTGTTTTGCACACGTGCAAAACATTTGGGTCGGCCACAGGAATCTGCCCGACTGTTTAGACTGCCTTTAGAGTGCTGTCCAACGTCCACAAATGCACCTCGACACTTCCGGAATGTGGGCTGAACGGCATGTCTTCGGACAGCATTCGGCCTCCAGTGTGACGGGGTTTTAGGGGAGAGACACTTATGTGGTTGGTGTCATATTTTTCTATTCTCTTCTTTTTCCTTTGAACTTTTACCTCTTCATTTTTGCAAGTAACAGTAGCAGTATCATAGTCGTAGTAGTAGTAGTAGTAGCAGAAGTAATAGCAGCTGTGTCTTCTTCAGGCAGCTTTAGTCGTGTCCTAACAGTTCTCTGTAATCCAGAATCGGTGGGAGGTGATGAGTTTGTTGGTGAAGATGAAGTTTTCATTTCAGTCTCTGGGGCTGGAATCAGCTGGTGTTAAATAAAGTCAAAAAACACTTACTGGAAAATTAAAACAGATTAAAGATCTATATTTTTTCTCTTTGGATTGGGGGGTGTCTGTGTGTATCTGCATGTTTGTACACACACAGCCTGTGGTTGTTGGTCCAAACAAAGTACGCTGGGAATCACTGATCTGGACTGAGGACGGCGCTTAACTGATGTCACAATTTGCTACCAAATAAATAAATTAAATTGAAAGATGACCCCCCCCCCCAACACACACACACACACACACACACACACACACACACACACACACACACACACACACACACACACACACACACACACACACACACACACACACACACACACACACACACAGTAGATTCTGCACTGACCAGGTTTACAGCCATGTTAAATGAGGCTACACTGGAGATAAACTAGTTAAATTTATGTAACTTCATCTCACTTTGACAGGTTGCGTAAAGTCAAGTTCATATCTTTGAGTTTCACAAAAGTCAACAGTTTGTGTGTGAAACTGTGCTTGATATATATATATATATATATATATATATATATATATATATATATATATATATATCTGTTGTATTTTATGACATGTATCAATCTCAGAAATCGATAAAAATATCGTTCGCATGTGTGCACGTTTGTGCTTGTGAGCGTGTGAGGAGAGCCAACGGTGAGAAAAGAGCAATAAATGTTGTCGGGGTGTGTGATTCTGGGAACGAGCCCAGAGCCGAGAAAGAAAGAAAGAAAGAAAGAGAGAGTGATGGAGAAAATGTGTGTGGGAGGAATAGATGGAGAAATGGAAGGAGAGAGCGATTGGGGCCGGAAAGTGCTTAGGCTGCGAGTGCAGGGTTTAAGGAGCGAGGACATTATTGTAATGTTTTTCTTCCATTAGGGTGGTGAGGGGGATTCTGGGAGAGGAGGAACACACACACACACACACACACACACACACACACACACACACACACACACACACACACACACACACACACACACACACACACACACTGCACTTTAAATTGGCTGGAAAAAGGATGAGGAGAGGAACATTGTGCAGACAGTGCTAAAAGCAAATAACACATTCAAGGATTTCTCTCTCTCATATGTGGTACAACGGAGTAGAGGGAGGGAAGTGGGCCTCACGTTAATCCCAGTTTTTTTTGGGGGGGGGGGGGGGGGGGACAATAAATAAATAAATAAATGCAAGCAGCCATGTTAACCTGAACCAGACCGGTCCCATTCAGATTCTACACACATCACAGAGCATCTTTAAATCTCTGACTTGATTTTATCACATTGAGAAATAACCTTTAGTTGCACCTCCTCCACTCCTCCTCCCACCTCCTCCGGTCTCTGAGTGGGTGATATGAGTTCATAGTTTCGGTCACTCCATTAACTTTAATCACAATCAATTCATTCTAAACTTTTTACATGATATTTTTAACTGTGTTGTATTAATACAGACTTTAAAAAAATTATTATTAGTATTATTGTTTAAAAAAAGAGCTCATTTTATTATTAATTGCAGTTTTCAGTGGGGCACAAATTGACTGTGTGTGTGTGTGTGTGTAGCAGGGGGGAAGGTGTAAATTGAATTTTTAGTGTGTTTTATTGTCACATAATATAAACAATGAACCCAACGTCACCCGGGAGAGATCTGTATTATTATTATTAGTTAATTTTTTCAGTATTTCCAGTACAAACGTTACCTTCAGTTGTCTGGGAAAAATGTTGCTAATTTTCTATAACAGGTTCAAATGGAGAAACAGCCGATGTGGCACTTAAAAAAGAGTCATTCTGAGATTGTCTGAATTGAACTTTAATCTGACTGAGAGTTATCGAGAGCATCTGCAGAGCATTTCTGTTTTCACACTGTATGTGCACGGATGCACGTGCACTCACAATCTTCACACATGCACGCACCTCTGTCCTGAGCCATCGGTGAACGTGTGATTGGCGGTCCATCGGGTCCATTCCCAGAAGTCTGCGGGGCCACAGAGGAACCTACAGAACACAAAGGAGACACAACAGAGACGCCAAAGTCAAGACATTTTAAAATGAACTCTGAAACTGAAGAAAATGTTTGCGTGATAGAGGAAAGTATTTTTCTATGAAATAAAAAACAAGGTTCTGTTTTATTCCACTTGACAACTTTTGACAGAAAAACAACTGAAGGATGTTTTCATTTTTTTTTCCTTTGTCTGAATCAGACAAACATTATATTGTTCAAAAAGACGCATTGCTTTACTCTCTAAATGTCAAATGTCTTTCCAGACGGCACAAGGAGTCCATGTTCCAGTGCTGGTCAGAGTTACTGGACAGAATTTAATACTAATTTTGTAAAAACCAGAAGAGCTAAGAGCCTGAAGGCTGTTTTCATGATTTCACCAAACCATAAGAAATTTCCCCTTTAAGCTAATTTAGATCAGTATAATGCTCATGTGTTGCATATCAAAATGTTCAGAATCATCTCAGCTTTCAGAATGCGAGACATACATTTGTCTACAGCAATGCATAAAGATATAATCTATTAATAGTTATATGAAAAGTTGAACAAGATGCAGGAGAGCATCATTAGGCCTCTAGGGTTTAAAAAAATGTCCAAACTTCCTGAACAGCAAAACAGCAACAAAATGTTTTCATAGAGTGAAATTAAATATATCTAGGCATAAAATGTACACAAAAGAGTTACTGCCACAGTGATGGATTCATAGTAAATCACTTTTACAGCCAGTTTTCTTTTGACACATTAGTTGATGAACACGTGAACATTTTGACTTCATTTCCATCAATCATTAAGAAATACAAACACTGTGGTCCTGTTTGTTAAATCTGTCTGGAGGAGGGAGGTTTAAAAAAACTGAGAACAAAACAAGGAGACTCGTGAGGGAAGCCACCAAAACACCCAGCCTCACATTCACTAACGATGTCTTGGACTTCATTTGCATCAATCCTTACGAAATACAAACACTATGGCACTGTGTGGTAAAGCTGTCAAAAACGAGTGTCTATGCAAGGAGGAGACTTGTGAGGGAAGCCACCAAGACACCCAGACTCACACTCACTGACGATGTCTTGGACTTCATTTGCATCAATCCTTACGAAATACAAACACTATGGGACTGTGTAGTAAAGCTGTCAAAAACAAGTGTCTATGCAAGGAGACTCATGAGGGAAGCCACCAAGACAACTCTGAAGGAGTTACAGGATGCTGTGGCTTTTGTCTTCAGAATCAGCAGTTATACAGCCTCATGATGGAACAGAGAGACTTTCTTCTAAATTCAGCACAAGTTTACCAGAAAACACACGAGAGGCTCAGCCCAGGTTGTAATCTGTGAAAATCCTTCACTGTGTACAGCAAAGTCCTTGCTCAAAGACACATCTGCACACAGTTACAGTCGGGAACTGAAACCACAACCCTCTGTTTTGTGAACAACCCACTTTAGAAAACAAAGAGTAAAAAAAGTTAATTTATTCGTAACTAATTTATACAATTCAAGGCTTATTTGGACATTTGTTTTGAAAATGCAGCCAATATTTTTATAACTGCAGTGTCAAATATGACACCATCGAAAAAGAAGACAAGAAATATTAAAAACACAAGGAGCCATGTGTTACAAATAACGGCTGATGGTTCACTTGGTATTAAACATTATGACATTACAAATGGAGTTGTGTGTGAACACAGTTTTTTTTGGCTAGTTTGTCCTTAAAACTCAGAGTCAATATAAACCCCCCCTTTAGAGAAAACACTTTATTCAACCAGGCAGTAAAATGTGCGCGATGCCGAGGGGCCACGCTCTCCATACAAACAAACCCAATTAAGTCAACATAACTGCTTTGCACAAAACTGCACAAACATTTCCGCCTACACACACATGCCCGCATGTGCACACGCACAGCAAAGTGTAAATAAACACACTCGGTGCACGTAGGATTCCTGCTGAAATATTCACACGTACACTTGAACACGTCCAGCGACGCGAGTGTTCGATTAGCCTGCCGTGGCGCCGTGTGAGGAGAGGCTAAAGGCACGCTGGCGCTCTGCCTCATTTTCACATGTGAGAGGGCAGCAACATGTGATGCTACTTGAAAGCTTTCAACACAGCTAAAAGCTGAAAACATCATCACTTATTTGTTATTCTGCTGTTGGATCGCACAGACGTCTTCCAAAATACGGGCTGGAAAAATGTCCCTGTCATACACATAATTCCCAAAACACAAAGACAAACCAAATCAAAATGGACTAAATTTGAAAGATTTAACACCTCCAACACTTCAAACCTGGAGTTTCTGACTTAACTGTCACCTGATGCTTCTTGTGTCACATCTGATCACCAGGGTTGACCCCTACCCGCCCCACCAGCAAACACATTTGTGACCATGGTCAAGTCCCTCAGGATAACTCCAGGATGGTCCCCTCCAGCAGACCAGAGTCAGCGAGGGGACCATCTGCTGTGGACCACATGAATCCTTTTATTCTCAAACAAGATCCTTTTATTGGGTTTTAAAGGGTCCCTGCCACGCTATGACATTTTTACATATTCTTGAAGAATAAAAAAAGGGTTTTTCCACATGTTGTCTTTGTTTTTTTACCATAAAATTACACTGAACAAGTACACTCAACAAAAATATAAACGCAACACTTTTGGTTTTGCTCCCATTTTGTATGAGATGAACTCAAAGAGCTAAAACTTTTTCCACATACACAATATCACCATTTCCCTCAAATATTGTTCACAAACCAGTCGAAATCTGTGATAGTGAGCACTTCTCCTTTGCTGAGATAATCCATCCCACCTCACAGGTGTGCCATACCAAGATGCTGATTAGACACCATGATTAGTGCACAGGTGTGCCTTAGACTGTCCACAATAAAAGGCCACTCTGAAAGGTGCAGTTTTGTTT
This sequence comes from Thalassophryne amazonica, assembly GCF_902500255.1. Lineage (NCBI taxonomy): Eukaryota > Metazoa > Chordata > Actinopteri > Batrachoidiformes > Batrachoididae > Thalassophryne > Thalassophryne amazonica. Next base: position 55,451,753 of record NC_047121.1, on the reverse strand, counting down.
TATTGGGGGGGGGGGATACCAGTCAGTATCTGGTGTGACCACCATTTGCCTCATGCAGTGCAACACATCTCCTTCGCATAGAGTTGATCAGGTTGTCAATTGTGGCCTGTGGAATGTTGGTCTACTCCTCTTCAATGGCTGTGCGAAGTTGCTGGATATTGGCAGGAACTGGTACACGCTGTCGTATACGCCGGTCCAGAGCATCCCAAACATGCTCAATGGGTGACATGTCCAGTGAGTATGCCGGCCATGCAAGAACTGGGACATTTTCAGCTTCCAAGAATTGTGTACAGATCCTTGCAACATGGGACCGTGCATTATCCTGCTGCAACATGAGGTGATGTTCTTGGATGTACGGCACAACAATGAGCCTCAGGATCTCGTCACGGTATCTCTGTGCATTCAAAATGCCATCAATAAAATGCACCTGTGTTCTTCGTCCATAACAGACACCTGCCCATACCATAACCCCACCGCCACCATGGGCCACTCGATCCACATCAGAAAACCGCTCACCCACACGACGCCACACACACTGTCTGCCATCTGCCCTGAACAGTGTGAACCGGGATTCATCCATGAAGAGAACACCTCTCCAACGTGCCAAACGCCAGTGAATGTGAGCATTTGCCCACTCAAGTCGGTTACGACGACGAACTGGAGTCAGGTCGAGACCCCGATGAGGACGACGAGCATGCAGATGAGCTTCCCTGAGACGGTTTCTGACAGTTTGTGCAGAAATTCTTTGGTTATGCAAACCGATTGTTTCAGCAGCTGTCCGAGTGGCTGGTCTCAGACGATCTTGGAGGTGAACATGCTGGATGTGGAGGTCCTGGGCTGGTGTGGTTACACGTGGTCTGCGGTTGTGAGGCTGGTTGGATGTACTGCCAAATTCTCTGAAACGCCTTTGGAGACGGCTTATGGTAGAGAAATGAACATTCAATACACGAGCAACAGCTCTGGTTGACATTCCTGCTGTCAGCATGCCAATTGCACGCTCCCTCAAATCTTGCGACATCTGTGGTATTGTGCTGTGTGATAAAACTGCACCTTTCAGAGTGGCCTTTTACTGTGGGCAGTCTAAGGCACGCCTGTGCACTAATCATGGTGTCTAATCAGCATCTTGATATGGCACACCTGTGAGGTGGGATGGATTATCTCAGCAAAGGAGAAGTGCTCACTATCACAGATTTAGACTGGTTTGTGAACAATATTTGAGGGAAATGGTGATATTGTGTATGTGGAAAAAGTTTTAGATCTTTGAGTTCATCTCATACAAAATGGGAGCAAAACCAAAAGTGTTGCGTTTATATTTTTGTTGAGTGTATTTAGACGTTTTGTTACTCATCTGAGAATTCGAATTTTCCGCCTCTGAGTTGACCTACTTTTCGCTGCGACGGATGTGACGTCATTCAAGTAGATGTGTCGCAGCACCGCTCTGTTTACCAACACGGCAGACACGGACAGCGAAGGCATAGTGCGCGATTATAGTGAAGATTTAAGTGAGATATTGATTGTTTTTGAAGAAGATGAGGAAGTTTCTGATGAAAGGAAGCCACGGTAAAAATAATGAGGGGCTCCAAACTGTGTATGTTCCAGCCGAACGTGACAGAAAGAGGATGAAGCGCAGCTGTCAGCTGACAGCAGCAGCGCTGAGGAGGACGATATAAGCTGCTGAATGGTTTGTTCACTCATCAGACTGTGTTCACATGAACACCTGAAAAAAAAAAAAAACAGAACATTGACATTTTTGTGTTTTCCAAATATACATATGCATGCAAACTGAACAGCCTGTTTTTGTTAAGACTTATGTTCATTCAAAGTAGATTACATGTGATACAATTTGATTACAGATGTTCTGTATGTGTATTTTAGACAGGTAAGTCTCCATTTAGCATAAACATTTTTCTACAATATTATGCCTGATAAAATTTGACAACAGATATAGAAGTAAAATTTTCTTTTAATTAAAAATCTTTTTCCCCATCACATGTGGGTCTACAGCTTTTCAGATAAAGATTTGCAATCATTTGCTTTAAAGTGTAGAATTAGCAATCACAAGAAACTGACTTATAAATGATTAAATATATACAGAATGTACAGAAACTTTATTTTAAATGATTTTAGAACAAACTCCTGAATTTAAGCACGCTGTGCTGCTCAAATTTTGCCAGGAATAAATGATCGTTTATAAGAAAGCTCATTATTTTTACCGTGGCTTCCTTTCATCAGAAACTTCCCCCTCTTCTTCAAAAACAATTGATATGTCACTTAAATCTTCGCTATAATCGCACACTATGCCTTCGCTGTCCGTGTCTGCCGTGTTGGTAAACAGAGCGGTGCTGCGACACATCTACTCGAATGACGTCACATCCGTCGCAGCAAAAAAGTAGGTCAACTGAGAAGCGGAAAATTCAAATTCTCAGATGGGTAACGAAACGTCTAAATACTTGTTCAGTGTAATTTTATGGTAAAAAACAAAGACATGTGGAAAAAGCTTTTTTTATTCTTCAAGAATATGTAAAAACGTCATAGCGTGGCAGGGACCCTTTAAATCTCTTAGTGGGCGTGGTCCTACCTATTTTTCTGGTCTTGCTTTTGACTTATGGACCTTCCAGAACATGCAGATCTTCAGGTAGATCTTATTAATTCCCAAATTTAACACAAAACCCTGTTGTAATGCCTCTTTTTGTTATTTTGCTCCTCATCTGTGGACCAGCTTTCCTGAAGGCTTGAGGGCAACAGAGTGTTGATATGTTTAAAAGCAAACTCAAGACCAAGCAGGAAGCTTTCATGGTCTCAGATGAAGCTCCATCCAGAAGAACTTATAGTTCCAAGACTGACCACTTGTGACTGGCTTCAAAAGTGAGCAGGTTCCCGCAGAAGCCCATGTTAAAAAGTCCAACTTGAGTGCGATCGTTTCCAGTGTGGAAGGTTCCTGGTTCAAGGCCACACCTGCCTATTCTCTGTGTAATGTGGAGTTTCGTCAAGAAGGGCATCCAGTGTAAAACTTGTGCCAAATCACGGTGCAGATCCACCTCAGATCTGCTGTGGGGACCTCAAGTGAAAACAAGGGTGCAGCCAAAGGGACTTACTTATTGTTAGGTATAGACAGGTTTCTGTTCCATAACAACTAACTCCTTAGTTTAAAATGCATTAAGTTGTAAATGTATGCATATTTAGGGGTGTGGACACTTTCAGGCAACTGGTGGCTGAGTTCTGATTCAGAGGCCACTAGCTGTGGGTGCTCGCTGTTTTGGAGGATGTCTTTCCTTTGAGTATTTTATTATAAACATCTGTAATAATAATAGCACATAGTAACAGCTTGTTATGTGGTTAATTATCCTCACAGATATCACAGACATCTGTGCTGCAATATTTGCATTTAGTAAAATTTTTAGCTATATTTAGTGTTGTATGCTGATGACATTATCATTTATAGCTATTATTAGTAGCTTGGTCTGTTAGTTCCAGATAATTCATGATTACTGAGAAAATTAGCAGCTCATCAGTTTTAATGCCCACACCAAAGCAAACCGTTAGAACCACTGCGCAGTCCCCAATTAATAATCACCTGAACTGAGGATAGCCTGTTAGGATAGCTTGGATTTGTACCTGAAAATATGGGTTAGTCATGATGTAGGTTAGCACGGCAAGCACGGCGACACTGGGAGCAGCAAAATTTGGACTTCAAGACAAATACAAACAGCATGGTACTGTCTGGTACATCTCTCTGGAGTATGCAGTTCTCAAAAATTGAGTGCAAGAAGACTAGTGAGGAAGCCACCAAGACATCCAGACAACTCTGAAGCACTCACAGGCTTCTGTGGGTGTGATTGGAGAAACTGTGCATCGCACTGCGTCACCATTCATGATAATCGGACCTGTAAAGAGCTCAACATACTCCTGCGGTATTTTTTCTGCGTCGGTCTGCACACAAACACGTCGGTGTGCAGTCGTAGATGGCGTGAGGATGACGTCTCTTGAGGAGGGTCACGACCACGTGTTGCTGGAGGGCCAGACTGAGGTTGGTTATAGATGTGAGTGGGTGAGTGGGCTTTATTTACTGAACTCATAAGCGATGAGAGTGGACGCTGTGAGGGAAGCTCGCTGCTGTGCACAGATGCAGCCGAGCACCAGCCGGGCTGTCACAGAGCATTTTGTTTGGATGTCAGAGCAGTTCTGGCAGCAACCCGGACTCTGCCTGTGTGTGTGTGTGTATACCCCCCACCCCCAACTGTACTCAAGTAAACTGTCAGCAGAGATCAGATTAATGTGTGGATGTGTGAGCATGTGTTTGTGTATGTGAGCATAAAAATGACACAAAACAAAATAATGGAAAACAACATACAGTATACGGCCTTTAGCAGTACAAGAGTCCACAGGTTAAATGTGCAGGAACAAAAATGACTATTGTATGAATAGAATGGCACTCAGGGTGCAAACCTCTGCCAAGCTTTAATATTTCTAGAATTATTCATTAGGATTTATTCGGAATAACATCATTACTGCAGGTTTATGGCCCCATTTCTCTAATACGTTCCTCAACTAAATGTATACCGCGTTTTCAGGAGTATAAGTTGCACCTGTTGTCTGCATGCAGAACTCACTCTTCAATAAGTTCCCTGGGGAGTGAGTTTAAGAACAGGCAACTCTGTATAGCACATGTACACACCACAGCATGTGCTGTTACTTAAAATAAAGGGAAAAACCAATATAAAATAAATAAATAAATAATGATAAATAAATAACAATAATAAAAAAATTGTCATTTTTTGATATCCACGTTGCTTTGGAGAATAAATCCCAAGACCTCCCAAACTAGTAAGTAAACAAGTAAGAAAGTAAGTAAATAAATAAAACATGACATATACTCCAGGAAACACACTACTTCAGTGCATCAAGATCCATAATCTTGATCCCAATCAACATTTTTTATGCCTCTTGATAATCTTGATTATTTATCTAATTTTCAAAGACATTAAAATAAGATGAATAATTCTGCTCACAATCATCCAAACATACGACAAAAACATAACTAAAAGTATAAAATAAACTGACCTGAATAATCTTAAAACAGAGGTAAGAACACAAGATAAATATCATTCATCCAGTGACAGAAAAAGCTACACCAAATAATTATAAACAACAACAAAAAAACAAAAACAAACAAAAAAAAACAACCCAGCCAGCAGGGGGCAGCACAAACGATAAGTGAGTTATCTGTGGAAGCTGAAGGGAGCTTTGGGATGATTATCCAAAGAAACTGTCTGTTCAGATGTTAAAAACAGTTCATGAGATCATCACTAAACCTCACGTATACACACATTAACGGTAAACATTAAAATACCCACGACTCCGTCAGGACTCCATCAGCTCACCACCTGTCAGCTGCATCCTGGACGATAACTGCACAAAGTCAAACATTCCAGGTTGCAGGAAGCAGAAAACATTTATAACTTTGTCTCATCACAAGTTCTCATGAAGCATAAAATGAGAAGCACATTTAGCATTGAGCAAAGACGGACGCAAACACAAACAGTGGGGAAAGGTAAAATACACAACATGACAGGCCCAGGTGGACGAGTGGGATGTCACAAACTCAGCCAAATACACCTCATGCTGAAAATTCATATTTTTCTACCTGTATTCAGGAGCCAAACCTGATCAAACCTGCTAAATATTCAGATTCATCTTCCTAAATAGACACATCCCAGTTAGGCACTTCCAGAAGTGTCTCATTAACTCATTAACGTAAACATAAATTTGTCTTTTGGTTAAAAGGTGTAATTGCATGTACACATGTATATCATGTGTATAAAATATGTGTACACGGTTAATATCTTACAGTGTTATAGATTAATCAAAAATATACATTTTTGTAGTTTTTTAAGGGATAATATCTGTCACTAAAAACTTTAAGGTTTTAAAACTGGGAAAGGTGAGATTTAGGACCTATAGAATTCCTGATTTTTAGTTGTGGGTTTTTAGCAAATGTGTAGCGTTGAGGTGCGTCAGTGCAAACGTTTGTAAAGCCAAGCGATCAGAGAGCGTCAGGCTTTTAAGAAGAAGAATTCTGCAGGCGGCTAGAGAGACGAGAGCGACTACATAAAGACCAGGAACACCGGGATGCTCTTCGGAATACCGCCAAGGAGTCAAATAACTGTAATTTCCTCTTTGTAAAAAGGCACTTAGCGAGCACATCCATTTTCAATGCTTTCCCATGATACAATGCACCAGGGCCAAAGGTAAGAGGAGTTTACTGCATTTTTGGAGATAATGCGCCGCGCTCAAAAAACCCAGTGCACATTTTCTTTTCCAGGAGGACTGTGGAGGCAAACTTTGGTCTCCTTTGAAGAGAGCGAGCGCGCTCTTTGAAGATTTTTTTCATTAGGGTTTGAAACGCAAATGCAGAGGAAGTTCAAAGCTGGAGGAGTCGTGGTGGCAACGTTGCAGTGTTGTTTCAGGGGGGTGGAATTACTGAGCTGAGGAGCCACAGCGTGCACGCGAGCTGAATCGTCAGCGTGTATTAACTGCATGTGAAATGACAGTGTGGGGGGGAATGAACAGAAATGTGTTTACATGAATGTCTGGTTCCTCGCAGGTCTCAGTTTCTATGCAAACAGGTTCTGATTCTGGACTTCACACAAACCGCATTTCAGCCCAGATTGGATCGGGTTCCATTGTCCCGGGTGTCCAGGCTGATGTCACTTCGTGCACGCACACAGAAAGTCGGTGAACTTAAAACATATGTCTGAATCAAATCCCAACCGCCAGGAGTGCCAAATCTTGCAGCTCCTTGAATGGCCACTTAAGGCTGGCTCCAAAAGTGGAAGTCACTCCCCATAGATGTCCATGTTAAAATGTCCATGTTAAAATGTCCAACTGTACAAACTTTACAGCAGAAATAAACACATTTCCGGGGTGGGGGGTGGGTGGGGGTGTTCTCTAACTCAGTAATTTAAGCAATTTTTCAAACTAAAGAGTCATGAATAATTAATCCTGTCAGATCTCAGAAGCTACGCAGTGCAGCATCTGGTTAGTTCTTGGTTGGGAGACCTCTTCGGAACACCAGCGGCTGTGTGTGTTTCTCCATGTGAAACTGGAGTTGTGTCAGGAAGGGCATGTGGCGTAAAACTTGTGCCAAATACCAATGCGGATCTGGTTGTATCTGCTGTGGCAACCCCGACCAATAACGGGAGCAGCCGAAACTAACAACAGTCATGATTAATTAGAGGTGTGGTCATTTTGAGTGACAGCTATGTGTCAGAGTCAGGGCCGAACTAGTGTGAACTCGACCACATTTGTTCTTTATCAGCATTTTATGACAAATGTTTTTTTAAGTGTGATTTCAACATGATTTAACCGGTTAGCATGAATTAGCAGGAAGCTAGGTCAACTTAGGGTGCAACTGTTACTGAGGTGATGTGCCACTCATACCTTTTTATTCCCATCCCAAACCATCCATTATGAAAACCACTGCCTAGTTTGCAAAAATATGTGTTAATGAAGCACTCAAACAGAAGCCAGCCTGTTAGCCTTAGCTTCAGTTAGTTGGTAACTGAGAACCAAGGAAAAATGTTTGGTATTTTTTCTATTTGTCCCACCGTCTGGTCTTACCCAAGTGTCACACCCCTTTACCCCTTTATAGGTTGGCTGAGAGTTAAGCCCCGCTTACACATAGACGGTAAGAGCTCCCGGAAGGGTCCCGGAAGAGTTTTTGGCTCCTCCGGGCCATCTTAGGGATCAAACGCCGTTGTTAACTCCAGCGCTAGGGGGCGTGGCTTAGTTCCGGCTTCACCGGGAATCGTCGAAAAAATTATTCAACATGTTGATTAATTCCAGGAGCGCTCCCGGAGAATTCGCGTGATGACAGAGACAACGCGAACAACAGCGTTTGATACTTTTTAATCGCCGTTTCATCCTGTCCCTTCCTGTAGTGCCGCAGTTTACACCGCCGTTATTCGCCGGCCGGCGTTGTATCCCTAATCAAGGGCGTATAAAATGGAGATAGAGCCCACATTGGCGTACACAACAGTGTTTTAACTGGCAACAGAGGCAGACAAAACGGCGGCGCTAGCAGACAGTACGCTGTTCTAAACGCCACCTCCCGGTTAAAAGGGCGCTCCAAACGGCCGATAGGTGGCGGTCAGTATAAAAACGCTAGCGCGCTGCATGCAGGCCTCTCACTCGTGGCCAGCTCCAGATATTTTTGCAGAGAAGCTCCAGTATGCCTCCTAAAAGAAAGTTAGCAGCGGCAAGGACTTAGGCAAGACGAAGGAAACCAAGAGGTCTGGTTCAGAAGCAGAGGGGAGGCCTGTGGTGGAGACGGAGCAACACGTTGAGGAGGGGGAAAGGAAGGAGAAGAAAAGGCTGAGGATGATCTCCCTCCCCCTGCAGTGACAGAGGCATGTATTCCTGCTGCTTCAGCCTATTATACTCTGGGGGCGGTGCCTATATGCAAATGATCCTGGAGTAACACAGGATTTGCCTGGATAAAAACCTGGGTATTAACCAGCAGTACATAGGGCATTATCGGCGGCAGCAGAACACCGCCATTCTCATGCGCGTCTTAACCTGCGATTGTAAAGGATAGAACTGGGTATTAACCCCCGTTGCCTGACGTGTGCCGGATGCTATGGCGTCAAAAACGCCGCTTTATTCGGCGGGTTTAGCGGCGTTTTATCCGCCTATTTGCGGATAGTATGGCGGTCAAAACGCCGGCGAAATGCTCCACCCCTTTCCAACGCAAAAACAGCCGGAACTACCGTGAACTTCAGTCTACGTACTACCCGCCGACAAAACCGTCTATCTGTAAACGGGGCTTTAGGCAGAGTCAGACCCTACCAAGATGGCGACATGCAGACACATGGGGGCTTAGATTGTTTGTCCCAAATGAACATCAATTGTCCCTCATTGTTAGCATTTTTAAAATTCTCATTTGAACCCACCAACAAGATCTCAAAAGACCTGAATTGGGTTTGGGTACCATTAATGTCAATCCACATTCTGGATGGGTGGAAAAAAAAAATCAGGTTTCTGTTTCAGGTTTTGGTTTTTAAGAACATCTTTGCAGTTTTGAATCGGGCACACTTTCTACAAAGCAGTTTTGAGTCAGATCCAGTACTGTGGACCCACGAGGACCTGTAATGTGCACACAAAGATGTTCATAAAACACACCCCCTGGAGCAGTTTGGTCCACTTTTTGCTAAAGTAACGCGCCGAGCACTAATAGAAGGCTGTAGAACACTGAGAAAAGGATGCTTCAGCACCATCTCTTCATACAACTGTTACGCTCCAAACGCGCACACACACACACACACACACACACACACACACACACACACACACACACACACTAAAGTAATATCCCCTACTTGCCGTGTCTTTGGGGGAAAGAGGCAGATAAACAGCGGGCTCCAATAATGGCGGTTTAGATCTCAATGGGTACGAGTCAATGCCTCTCCGAGCCGGCGGCTACTGCCAGTTAACTCTCCCTGTAGGGGACGAGCGCCGGCCTGCAGTGGCTTGCAAAACAAGTGCTCTCCCAAGATCCTCATTACTTCCAAAGCTGAGCAGCAACTGTAAGTAAAGCAAAAGTGCAGCTTAAGCTAAAAAAGCGAGCGGGATGTGGGGGAGAAAGAGAGACGGGCCGAGAGAAAGCAAGAAAATAGGTGTGAGGGAGGGAAGCTAATTGTGCACCGCGCTCCGGTTCAGAGTTTCGCAGTTAGAATGGGATTTCTCTAAATGGCTAACGCAGCAAGCAGCGAGCGTGTTTTTTTTTTTTGGCCGTCGGTGCGCTTTGTGAATATAATGCCTGTGGGAAGGACATTTTGCTGTTTCCCACCGAACAGCCATCATGAGGAGAAACACGGCCATGGGGGGAGGGGGGAGTAGCATAAGAAGAGAAGAAGAAGAAGGAGGAGGGAAGCTGGAGGAAAGAAATAAAAGGGAAGAAGAGAAATGCGGGTGGAAAATTCAGGCTTGCTCCTCAGTGGGAGGTTTGTAGCAGAGCGGCGCTCTGAGCGAAGAAAGAAGCAGAGACAAACAGAAGAGGAGATGAAAGGGTGGGGACGGGGGACGGCAGACACGAGAGGGAGGATGAGAGAGAGAGAGAGAGGATGATAAGACATCATGGGAGAGGGGTAGAGCCGCCGCCGGCATTTCCACCACGCGGCCTCTTAGGGAGTGATGTGACTGGAAACCTCGCCCAGCTCTGCACGAAAATAAGTTTCCTCCTCAAACACAACACCCGACAAAAAATAAGGCACAAAAACTCGCCACCCTGCACTCGAGTAACTTTCCTCACGAACAGAAGGAGGAGAATCGAGGATTCTGTATTTGCATTCCTGCAGCGCCTCCTGCAGCTTCACTTTCTGAGTTCGTCTGGGAAATAACTTACTGAGAGCATAAAAAAAAAAAAAAAAAAAAAAAAAAACGCTGCGTGATGAGAGTTCCTCGCCGTGGTTCCTTTCAGGCATCTTTCTTTGACCTTTGACCCCCAGAGCATAAAAATGCCGGCATCTTTTTCCTGAGTTCTCATTAGCATAATTACATACAGAAACGTATTTCTTGGTGCAAAACAGAATTCAAACCACAGGCGAAGCTGTGGGACAACGTAGAGGATGGAAGCAGATAGGAAGCAGGTCGGAGGAGGTTTGTGGCAAAGGAGCCTTAAGGTAGCAGACCGGACTCTCCTCGTCTGTCTGCCCCCCTCCCGCCCCTTCTTCTGTCTGTGACCTCGTTGTCTTTTCCTCGACCCTGGAAGCACTTGAAGCGAAGTGCAGATAAACAGCTTAAACTCTCCCGAGCGCTCGCCCGCAAGCTCCAATCACCTCTTTAGAAGAAAATAAGGAAGTTGGAGGGGTGAGGAGAGCCGGGTGACGGAGGAGCCGGGGACGAAGGGAGGGGAGGCAGACGCTGTTAACTGGACCTCAGAGAACTTAGTGTGTGTGTGTGTGTGTGTGAGAAGAGAAAATCAGAAGAGAAAGAAGTACTTGAGATTTTGTGCAGCAGATGGCGAATGTGTGGCCACGGAGTAGCGTCGATGTGCTACATGTCAGTCTGTAGCTTCACAAAACACCAACAATCAGAAGCAAATTCTGGAAGGTCACAGTCTAAGACATAACAATCCACCTTCTGAAGATCACTGTTGCCTGTAAATGTTATCTAATGCGTGGTTTGATGATGTAACGCACCACTGACCTGCAAAAACAGTTTGGGCCCAACCTCAGTGTTTACGGAAAACATCCCCCGTGGGTGTCACGGAATGTACGACAACGTTACGGGCTCCATGGAAATCCTATGTTAAAGGTTGAGATGAACAAAAGAAGTTTTTGAGCATCTTGACAATTCTGCAGAAACACAACCTTAGTACAATGACAGAATATACCAGTACATGGACATTCCTCTGGAAAAGTTTTCCAAACCACCAGTTTATATGTTGGTTGTCCACCCCTTTATCCAAGGACACAGAGAGGTTGTGTGAAGTAAATCCTCGGTTTGGTAGTCCAATTCCTTATCCAAGGAGAAAGGCACGTAGTGTGAATCAAAGACTTGGATTCAAGCCCTTGGCCTTTACACTGGTAGCCCAACTCCTTATCCAGAGGTATAGAGAAGTTGCCCAATGCAAAAAACCTTTAATCAAACCCTTGATCTATATCTTGGCAGCCCAGCTCCTTATCCAAGGACACAGATCGGTAGCATGGATGAAAGACCTGGAATTGAATACCTGGTGTTCATATTGGCAGTCCAACTCCTTATCTAAGCAATATAGACAAGGAACATGAAGCAAAAACCAGGAATCAAAATCCTGAACCATATGTTGGTAGTCCAGACCTTATCCAAGGACATGGCCAAGTAGAATGAATCAAAGACCTGGAATCAAACCCTGATCAATATATTAGTCGTCCAACTACTTATCCAAGGACACCGGTAGCATGAATCAGTGACCTGAAATCAAACCCCCGGTTTATATAGATAACATAAGATTTTATTGATCTCACAGTGGAGAAATTCACATATGTTGGTAGCATAACTCCTTATACAAGGACATGGGCAGGAAGCAGGAATCAAAGACCTGGAATCAAACTCCCGGTCTTTATAATGACAGTCCATACTCCTTATCCAAGACCACAGACAGGTTAGATGTGTTTCCTATATAGGCCCTGAGGGCTGTTGGTGCTGGTGTTTATCTCTGGATTCTGTAGCGATGAGCAGATGAGAGTCTATGACTCCCCTTGGATGGAATGCCAGTCCAACACAGGTTACTTTCCAAGCCAAAGCTGGTACCCAGTTACAGCTGGTTGGACTGACACAGTGCAGATTAAGTGTCTTGTCCAAGAACACAGACAGATGGCATCAGTGGGATTCGAACCCAGGAAGCAAACCCCCAGTTTTTACGTTGTTAGTCTAACTCCCAAGTCTACATATAGGCAGGCCAGCTACTTGCTCAACAATCCTCCTTACTTTCTAAACAGCTTTTAGTTTATGAACCACGACTTATTTTTTGTCACGGATAAGCAGCAACTGCGCCTCTGGAAGCTTTCCCAGTTGTTTTGGCATTTGGCAGAGGACTCGTCCTTTTTGCCACAGCTCACAGGCCGCGATGGACGCTTGAACACCGGCGCACCCGTTTCACCTCACATCCATCCAGACATCAAACGTCCATTTGCCTCATCCCTGATGTCTCATAGAAGGAGAAAAATATTCCGAGGACGCTCTGAACTGCTTTAGAGACACTGGGAGGAGGAAGAAGGTGAATGTGTGCGTGCACAGGGGGAGGACGGGGAGCAGGAGAGGAGGTGGGGAGGCTGGCGGCTGAGCAATGTGATTTCTTCTCGACTGTCACAAATCTAGCGCAACAGGAAAATCAATTTGGCCCTGTGTGTGCCTTTTTGGCTCCGGGAGAAAATCCAAATAGCAAGGCGAGGCCCGGATAATGTTACAGTGTATTGGATTTGCTTCATGGAGACGCAGAAAGAGAGAGAGAGGAGGACGAGGAGACGTGAGGAGACGAGGGAATCACAGGCGTGCTGCCGAGTGCTGACAAGATAGATTTGTGCAAGTGTACGGCTGTATGATAGGCTGACAACATGTCAGTCTGCTGCACGCACCAGGTAAATGTCTACGTGCAAGTATTGTGAAACCATGAGACTGTTTTCATGCGTGTTTACGTGCTGCAGTGTGTGTTTTGTCGACCTTTTATGTGTTTGCGTGTGTGCACAATCTCCAGGTGAAAACATCACGATGAAATCGCTCCCCCCACACAATGCCATCCGCCCCCGCCCGCTGTCGGGGTAGCGTTCATCCCGTGAGTGTTCAGCCGTGTGACATGTCACGTCACTCCACCGAGTGCAGCTGATCGCTGAGACACACACACGCGTGCAGTACGTTACTTCAGTCTGTTAGACCCCTGGTTCCCAACCTACGATCTGAGTCCCGCCTTAGGGGGCGCCAAAGATCCCAAAGTAATAATATACTTACGAGTCTGCGTTTTGTGTCAGTGAAGGTCCTGTGACTTACACTCTGGAAAATATCGTTGTGTCTTTGAATGAGTCAAAGAGGACAAATAACCATCTGTCTCCTGCAGCCAGGTGACAGGTGGGCGTGTCCTTGGTCTTCTTCACCACTGAGACACCTGCATGCTGGATTATGACCACAGAGATGTGCCACATGACCATAATTTGTATCTGATGTTCCCTCATGATGCAGGTGACACTCCTGATCTGAGCCTCCCCAAATAATCAAATAATCATTCCAGCAGGACCCAAAGAGGCTCCAAAGTCCAAAGACACCCAGCGGTGTCAGGAGCATAGACCCAATTACTCGCTGCCTCACACAGTGATCCAGACATCATCTCCTTCAGCTTATTTGGTTTCTTCACAGGACAACTCTGTCTTCAAAAGCTGGTTTATGTCTGCACAGACAACGTCAGAGACAGACTGAAGGCACAAGAACACAACATATTCCTTCCTCTCCTGACTCCTCTCCTAAGTCCTCTCGTGATTCCTCTCCATTCTCTCCTAACTCCCCTCCCACCTCTCCTGGATCCTCTCCTCAGTCCTGTCCTCTCTTCTCCTGATTCCTCTCCTAAGTCCTCTCCTGACTCCTCTCCTCTGCCTCCTCTCCTCGCCTCCTCTCCCCTCCTTCCTGTCTTGACTAAAGTGCGGTGACTCGTGATGAAGTGTTAGAAAGTGAAGCGTTGGTAATCAGATGTGTGCTAACCACATTAGTTCTCGCGTGTCTCTCTCCGGCTGCCTGCTCCTTGATCTAATTCAAACTGATTGTCGTACAGCCGCAAAAACATGCCAGATGTTACTCACCGCTCCACACTTTATCACCATTTATTCGGCACAGGGAATATTTAAATTTTTTTTTTCTTATTAATCACGTCCCAACGATCAGTTTCACTCTCGTCTTCGCTGGCTCATCCTGGATTTTCGTCATCACTTTTGGCATGAGCTCCTGGAAAACCACTGTCCCAGTTTTTCATTAGCGTCAATCACTTAATAAGTAGCTGTGAGGAAAGGAGGTGGAGCCGGCATCAGGATGGCACTCCAGACATTTGGCCCCGCCTTGTCAGAGTGACTGACAGGCCTGAGAGATGCTGATGCCCCGGTCAGCCGTGCAGTCAGGCGGAGCAGCGACAGGGATGATGAGCGTGCATGTACAGACGCACGTTCACACCGTCTGAAGCCAGTCAAATCCATCCGCATGAAACCCACGCACGATTAGACTGTTTTCAGTCGACTTTTTATCCAATTTGGACCAAACTTGATGTAATGATTCTGGGTCAGTCAACAACAAAGTGACATGAGTTGGAAAAAAAAAAAAATCAAGGTCAGAGGTCAAAGTCAACATTTGGACCCAGTGCTTATAGAAGATATTTAGAATAACTACTGTGGTTACTATTAAACTAATTCACCTCACAAAAATTTAACATCTTGTCATTTATACATTTTCTCATTGTGTAAAAGCACCAAGACTCTTCTTATTCTTCTTAGTAGTATTAAAAACACTTTATTCACAATTTTCATATCTTAAAACTCAAGAATCATAAAACTCTCAAAATCTAAATTTTTATGCATTTATACTGGGAGGTCAAAGCTCTGCGTGCCAGCCCCCCAAAAAGTCATGCATTTTGACATTTATAAATGCCTTTTTAATGAATTTTTGTTTTCAAGTAGGAAATGTATTAGAAGCCCTGAAATGCTCACTTCCCCCACTAGATGTCGACAAAAGCTGCTTAAATGTGCAGCAATACAAGGACTCAACTGTTTATTCATTTGAGAAGTTAACTTTTAGTTAAAATAAAATGAACTGACAGCCAAAAATCAGCTTACAGTTGTGTCCCTGCTCTTATGGACAACTTACTTGTAGTAATTTAAACCAGAACTGGGGTCCACAGGGACAGTGAGACTGGAGACGTTTGAGAATCAGTCCACTGCTTTCTATGTGCAAATGTTACGCATGGCGCACTTTAAATACATTTCTAAACCTATTGTGGATCAGGATTATTTTTCCTTCATGAACTTTTAAAATGTTTCTTTAAATGTAAATCTGTCTCATGTCTTGACAAGGTTAAATAAAGGGAAAGGTCAGTTTGCTCACAGATGCTCTCAGTATTATTTCTTAACAGTAAAATGTACACATGGCTTCACAAAACTCAGAAACATAACGCTGCACAGCTCCCTTTATTTAACTGTTAAGTTTTTCTGTGTTTTTTAAGCATTCAGTGCTGCTATTTAACTGTGAATTACGCTGAAACTTGCTGCTAATTCAGTGCCAAAATGTGAGCAGACTGTAAATGCACCAAATGAAGATAAAATGAGATCAGCGTGGCACCTGAGGGCGGCTCTAATGGTGGCGCGTCGTTCCCTACCTGGCACGCTGGCATTGGCAGAGGGTCCGCTGGCGGGAGAGATGGGTCCAGAACCTGATCGGGACTGCTGGGACTGAGGGTGGCCTGCAGGTGAGCCCACGGGGGAGGGGGAGGGCCCACTCCTCTGGCTGGAGAGATGGGGGGAGGCGTGCGGGGAGAAGGAGGACTGTCCCTGGGTACCGGTGCCTCCCTGCTCTCCTTGGCTGCTGCTGCTGCTGATGCTGGAGGATCCCCTGGCGTTGGTGGCTGAGCTCAGACCAGCCTCTGTCCCCGTGGGGAGGTCATCGATCGAGCCAGACAGATCCTGTGGGACGAAACAATGGCATAATTAAGGTTATAATTTAACAAGAGGCCACAGGTGTCCCAAAATTAAAATAAATAATCTTAGACATTAGGGACAGCTTTTAGCAGCTTAAAACGGCTTCAAAGGTGTTTTAAACTGTTACAAAAAAATTAGATTTTATATTTCACGAGGATTAAACAGACATAAACCAAAAGGAAATGCCTTAAAAGTGACTTTAATTCAATTCAAGATAATCTGTGTTTCAATCATTCTACATCAAGATAAATACATTTAACTGGTTTTGAGATGATTTAAAACCAGAAATTAGCTGGCTTTCAACTGGTTACATTTGAGAAATTGATTTTGGACAAAAAAGTGAATATTTTTGAAATTTAGACTGTTGCTTGGACACTGGAGACTTGAGTTGTGAGAAGTGTTGATTTCTGTGCCGGCACGTGTCCACCCACCTGCTCAAGCGCCTGCCCACCTGCCAGTCCACCCAAACACCTGCCAGTCTGACTAAACACCCACTTGTCTGCCCACCCACCAGCTGCTTGCCTGCCTGCCCAAACACCTGCCTGTCCAACTAAAGACCCGCCTATGCAAATAAACACCCACCTGTCCACCTGCCTGTTCACCTGCCTGCTCACCTGCCCACCCAAACACCTGCCTATCTGACTAAACACCCACTTGTCTGCCCACCCACCACCTGCTTGCCTGCCTGCCCAAACACCTGCCTGTCCAACTAAAGACCCGCCTATGCAAATAAACACCCACCTGTCCACCTGCCTGTTCACCTGCCTGCTCACCTGCCCACCCAACCACTGCCTATCTGACTAACACCCACCTGTCCACCTGCCTGTTCACTTGTCCACCAAACACCTGCCTGTCTGACTAAACACCCACCTGTCTGCCTGCCTTTTCACCTGCACCCTGTTCACCTGCCCACCCCCAAACACCTGCCTATCTGACTAAACACCCACCTGGCCACCTGCCTGCTCACCTGCCCACCCAAACACCTGCCTGTCTGACTAAACACCCATCTGTCCACCTGGCCGCCTGCCTGTTTACCTGCCCACCTGTTCACCTGTCCGCCTGCCTGCCCACCAGAACACCTGCCTGCTTGACTCACCACCTACCTGCCTGCCATGTGCACCAAACCAACATTATCTGCACTCTGTACCTTAAACATTTGACTGAGTAAGAGCAAAGTGTTGATGTCACATGTCCTGATTACAGTAATTTAGTGTGCAGGCAAAAATAAAAGAATGAAAAGCCAAAGATAAGCAGAGAAAAGAACAACAGAACCAACCTTCAGTTTGACATAAAGTGTCTTCAACACATGAGTCATGCAGCAAACGATAATTATTCCCAAAGAAATCTAATGAATAAACCCACAGATCACAGACTGGACACATTACAGACTGCAGCAGGAAAGGTTCAAATCTTAACTTTTCTCAGTACACATGAACACTGCTGGCCTTTTGTCTGGTTAGAAATGGAACGTGTCCACAGTTTAAGTGACGGCGGTTAATGCGGCACAGGAGCAAAAACGTGCCCCAGAGAACACCCAGCCGCTCTCCACCGGCTGTTGTGGTGAAAATGAAGTGTAATGTACTTTATTCTGGCCAAGGATGAGCTCAAATTACAGGTTCCAGTCCCTGTGGTGAGTACGGAATTGTGTTAGGGGAAGATTCAGGGAATGTCCACCAACATTACAGACGGAATAATGACGGACTAAACACAGCCACGAGATGAGAGGAGTGAGCGGCGGCGGCGGAAGAAGCACAGAGAAGATATGATGTGATGCGATGTGATGACCGCCCCAACCACACGCCGTGTCCCAGCTGTGACTGAAGACGGGGGAAGTCACCTCTCAGTGACCCCCGTTTCTGGCTGCTGCCCACTTGGGGAGGAGAACCAGCTGATCCTACCTGCTCCTGCAGGCCTGTTGACCCCTCCTGCTGTCCCACCTGAGCCCTGCACTCCCATTACTGTCACTCCCGGGTCTGATGTCACAGACAGCATTCCGTGGGGAACTCCTGTGGTTTCAGCACCTCATCATCAACAGATTTTCCAAAGTTCCAGTCGACTAAAGTGCGGCATGTTAAAAAAAAAAAAAAAAGTGACTTTTCAATCCGAGGCTTCAAAGATGTCTGCAAGTTGATTTGGCACAAGTTTTACTCCGGATGTCCTTCCTGGCACAGCGCTATACTATCTGGAGAAAGGGGAGGGGTGGCCTTGAACCGCTAACTTTCTGCACTGTAAACAAGCGTACTAACCGCTTGGACACCCCCCCGCCAGTAAATTAGTGTAGACAGGATCAAAACTGTAGATTTGTATAAACATCACACACAAATCAGGGCTCAGCCTGATGTTTTACAGACATTGTACCGAACCGCTGTGGTGACGAAAGAGTTGAGCCAGAAGGCGAGACTCTCAATTCACAAGTTGACTAATGATTTTATCGTCACTTACGGTCATGAACTTTGGGTAATGACCAAAAAAAATAAGGTGGTGGACATGAGATTCCTCTGTCGGGTATCTGGTCTTATACTCCTGGACAGGGTGAGAATCTGAGACCATCTGGGAGGGACTCAGAGTAGAGAGACTACTTCTTCGCAATGAAAGGAGCCAACTGAGGTGATTCGTGTATCTGGTGAGGACGCCCCCTGGTCGTCTCTCTGGGGGAGGTCTTCCAGGCACATCCAACTGGGAGGAGGCCCTGGAGAACACCCCGAAAACATAGGAGGGATTATATTTCCCAGCTGGCTTGGCAACGCCTTGGGATCCTCCAGGAACAGTTACAGGACCTGGCTGAGGATAGGGAAGTGTGGGATGAGCTGCTTGGTCTACTGCCACTGCGACATGTAAAATTAATGAATAAATGAAACACACACGCACACACATCTTTATCTAAACATCTTTATTATTCATGCATTCCTGCTGTTTGATTTTTGTTTTTTATTGTGAGATGTTGGCTCTACAAAAGAATTTCAACCTTTGTTCATATTAAAATACTCAAATTTCATTTTATTTATTGCTGGCAATAAAATAATTTATCGGTGGTTTCAGCCTAAAAGTGCAGAAGTCGTCCAACATTGGTTTCAGCCGATGTGACTTGAAAATATCGGCAGTGCATCAAAATGTTGGCATTTCTGTAACATGTTGGCGGGTTTTATGGCGTTCAAACCCGGGTCAGGACGTCTGCAAACACTGCGTGTTGGTGTCTCGTCTTAAAAAACGAGACATGCGTCTATTGGTGCACGTGCAGCTTTGTCGGTGCACGGCTGCTTGTTGTGGTTAATGCCATCTCAGCGCTGTTAGTGCCCGTTCCGCCGGCCTGCCAGTCTGTCACCTGGCATCGTCTCCACTCACTTTCTCACACACACACACACACGCACACACACACGCGCGCGTGCGCACACGCACTATCTTCAGCTGAGTGATGTCATGTGTCACGTCCACCAGCAGGGCTGGAGATTATTTTCGAGCGACGGGCTGCCCTGGGTGCCTGCCATTTCACACGGTGGGGTTACCGTGACAATGGCTTTTCCAGAACCAACAGCGCTGGCCTGATTACAGATAGACTGTTAACCCACAGGCTAATTGTGTGAATGGATGAGAATAATTGCATTTCACCTAATTGGGTGCTCTTGCCAGCTTTTCCAGTTGCAGTTTAGGGGCGGGAAAATGTGTACAAGTAATTTGTTTAGAGGCTGTTAGGCTCATTTGGATTATACACACACTTAAACACAGCTGTGCAGCCCGCACCCCAAAAACCCAGCGTCATGTAGCATGAAAGGGTGGAGACACTTAAGACCCAGTGGCCATAAAAACGCCAACACACCACATGAAACATACAGACGGGCGATGAATGGAAGGAATAACTAGCATAAAGTGCCGCCCAAACATCTTCAGCACACCGCCGCCTTCATTCAAAAAGTCTCTGGAATGGCAGTTTCTTCCAAAAAGAAAGAAAGAAAAAAAAGATGGCAGTGAAGCGTCAGCCAAGACGTGGTCCCAAAATCTCCAGTAGGTGTTCAAGTGGGTCTGTTGATTACAGTCCTGGCCGAGAGCATACCTTGATGCTAACTGCTTAAATTCATCATGCAGGGCAACTGTGCAGAAACACCTGCACCCCGAGAACGTATAACGCCAGGAAACTCTAACTTATGTCATTCCATGAAGCTACCTCGGAAAAGATTTTACACGTGTCTTTGTCACGGGCAACAGCATCATGTTACCTGGGAACCCACCAGGGTTCTATAGGGTACGGCAGTACTAGGCTAGGTAATGCCTTGACCTTTGAATCGTAAAAGCAGGGATGCTCCTCCCACATGCACAAATTCTCCATTTATCATTGGTGGGAAATGACTGAAAACTGCATTATGATACAGTAAATAAGTGCAAGACAAACAATGATGGTCCAACAAGTATCAATGTCGTCCACTTACGACTGAATATGTTATGACGGCAACAGTGCAGCGAAAAATGCTATGAATCGTAGCCGTTGGACTGTTCAATCTTATGCAAATTTCTCGTCTCTTTGTGGGTATTTTGTCTTTTAAGTCAAAAAAGCAGCTAGAGGCCACATGACGTCATAAGGTAAATTGACAGAAAATGTAATCAACTTGTCTCTCATGTGTGGACCAATTTCCCATAGGGGGTGGGGTGGAGTGGGGTAAGACATTGTTTCTGGTCCCATGTGTCCGTCCATGTGAATTAAATAATCCAAACAGTTGTGATCCAATTTGGACCAAACCTGAGGGAATGATCGGCGGATAGGGAAGGACAAAGGGATTTGATCTTGATAAAAATCGGTTCAGAATCAAGGTCACAGATAAAGGTCAGTTTTTTTCCCTCAGAGCTTGTGTCGGGATATTTAGAACGGGTATTTCACGGAACTGGTTAAAAAAAATCAAACACCAATATAAAGTGACGTATCACATTTCTGAGAGTACTTGACCATTAATTTTATGTGGCCATGAAAGGTCAATCTCAAGGTCATAACTGCTAAACTCAAACAGTCTGGCAACCATGTGGACTAAACACGGTGCAAAAGTTGGTGTGTTTTTGTTCAGGATGACATGGTTCCGGATGCCCCCTGGACGCCTCGCTGGAGAGATGTTCCGGGCACATCCCATTGGGGAGGAGACCTTGGGGAAGACCCAGGACACGCTGGAGGGACTCCGTCTCTCGGCTGGCTTGGGTACGCATCGGGGTTCCCCCAGAGGAGCTGGGGGAGGTGTGTGTGTGTGGATTGGGAGGTCTGGGGGGCTTTGCTTGAGCTGCTGCCCCCTGCGACCCGACTCCAGATAAAGTGGAAGAAAATGGATGGATGGATGACATGGTTCATTTTTGGACAGAACTGTTGAACTCTCCACACAGAACCACACATGATGTCATTATCGGTAAATGGACTGCATTTATATAGCGCTTTTCCATCTGCATCAGACGCTCAAAGCACTTTACAATTATGCCTCACATTCACCCCGGTGTCAGGGTGCTGCCATACAAGGCGCTCACTGCACACCGGGAGCAATAGGGGATTAAAGGCCTTGCCCAAGGGCCCTTAGTGATTTTCCAGTCAGGTGGGGATTTAAACCCATGATCTTCTGGACTCAAGCCCAACACCTAAAATGAATGCGCCTGTCACCTGGCATGTGTTCCTTCTAGTTTCTACGGCGATATTTTGCATATAAACAGACACTATTTCATGATTATCCCGCACTTTTAAACTGGAGCTCCACGTGTGCAGCCATCGGCTTGTCGATACAGTTTTGATTTGGGGACGGCGGTGCAGAAACATCTGTCAGCGTCTGTCAGCGCTGCCGTGATGCCCCTGAATGTTTTGATACATTGTAATGCTCACAGAGTCACAGCCAGCCTGCTAACCAGCCAGGCCGACATGCGGTCTGTGGATCCAAACGCCCAACAATCTGGGGCCCCGATCCAAAGTGGCCCAAATCCAATTTGTTCGGTACGGGGCTGCAAATTGCTCTGTGCATCGAGTCTCCAAGTAGCTGTCAACCACTCCCGCTTAGTGCCATGTATTGCTTAATTCGCTCCTGAAGCATGTAATTGTCATAATAAGAAAAATATTGAGGTGATAATAACCAGTTACTTTGAGATGTACTCCCCCCCGGGCAGCCCCCCGCCGTCCCGCCTGCAGAGCCTCATATACGCGCATAATGGGCCCAGACTGCCGTCTTACACATTTCACACAACATTGGAGAGGCAGTTGCTCGTGACCCTTCACCTCGATGGTGTTGGCGCCTGCGTGCGCTCTTTCTTAGATACAGAGGCTGCTGGGCTGTCACAGCGAGACACGCTTCAGCACCGATGTAGCCGAAGGTACAGACAAGGCTGCACTCACATACACACACACACACGCACACAGACACGTAACCCAGCAGGGTCTAAGGAGTCTGTGTGAAGCGGGAGGCTGTCACTTCCAGCAGGCGGTGGATCTTCTCCCCCTGACCGTGGTGCTCATCCCGTCTGGTTGGTAACTTGGAAGGGCAGTCTATGTACCTCTTAGTATTCCTTTAGGAGTTTTTCACCTCTCGAGTGAGGGTACTTCGGCTGGTCCACACATTTCTGAACACTCTGAGGGTTAAGAGTTGGTTGGTTTTTGAGGATGGTAACAGGAAGTGACGTAGTTCTCCAAATGCAGTCATGAGAAGAGGACCTAAAGACATTCATTCATTCATTTTCTGGTGTTTATCCGAGTCTGGGTCACAGTGGCAGGAGACCAAGCAGCTCGTCTTGCACTTCCCTATCCTTGGCCAAGTCCTCTAACTCTTCTCAGGGGATCCTGAGGTGTTCCCAAGCAAGCTGGGAAATATAATCCCTCCAGTATGTCTCAGGGCCTACTCCCAGTTGGATGTGCCTGGAAGACCTCCTTAGGGAGTCCACCATAGGACATCCTCACCAGATACCCAAACCACCTCAGTTGACTCCTTTAGATGCAAAGAAGCCATGATTCTACTCCAAGTTCCTCCCAGATATTTGTGCCCAGACTGGAAAGCTTGTTGAGTCAGTGGGGAAGATATTTTGATTGACCCTAATTAGCATAAGTGTGTAGTTTGCACAGATCCTCAGATTCGTAAAGAACAACAAATAAGAAGCAGGAATATAAATGAACTTTGGATGTACAGGTACAGAGTCTGGATTTCTGAGGTCAAATCATGCAGATGCAGATTGTAAATTTTTTCTCGCTGTTATTTTGCACAGATGCTGATTTTTTTAGTTGCCTACAAGCATACGTTTGCACGGATGTGGATTTTGTTGAGAAAACTGTACGGAGACAAACATCTCTGCGTATAACAAACTTTCCAGTCTGGAGTCGAGCTTCTAACCGTGTCCCGGAGTGTAAACCCAGGTACCCGACAGAGGAACCTCATTTCTACTGCTTGTATCTGCAACTTTATTCTTTGGGTCATTAACCAAAGTTCATGGCCTCAGGTGAAGGTAGGAGCAGAAATGGACTGGTAAATTGAGAGTCTTGGTTTCTAGCTCAGATGACAGGTATCCTGAATCATACAGCGAGAATCACATCTGGTCTGTTTATTGACTGTCTGTGTCCTATAGTGGAGAGCCACCTGCCCCTGGACATATCATGGGTATCAAACTATTTTACTGGTACATAAGTCCTGCCAACCATCTGACTGGAGTCTGGATTAGTGGACCAGCAGTTGGAACACCAACAGGCCATTTTTGTTGTAGAAAGCCAACGGCTTTGTGAAAACTGGTTCACAACTTTTTGACAAAAAAATCACACAACATGTTGATTCAGTGCTTCAGAAATCATTCTGTGCAGCTTCAAGATGACACAAGATGAAGGACTTCACGGACGACTTTGGTATTTTTAAAGTTGAGTGCTATTGTTGTGCAAGTGCAACATTTCATTGATTCAAATACCTTAAACAGTGTTTAAAAGCACAAACGACGATATAAATAATGTAGCTGATCATCAGACTTTAAAAAACCAAAGCTGCAGGTTAGACCGAAAGAGGAACATCTTGTTGCCTAATTGCAAGGTGGAGGGAGCACGACCAGCTACTGCTGAGCCGTGAAAGCCTGCACAGCTGATCTGTGTCTGTTTGAGTTTGGCCACGCCCTCCACCTGTCACGCCGTTTGACGGTCACCCGGTCTCAGCTGCGTGTCAGTGCAGCAGCAGTGCAGATTTGAGGTCATCCTGCAGTTCTTCTATAACTAAATGCACACTGATGCATTTACACATGTGTGTACAAACTCACACTCAGCTCATGTTGTCACGAGTCGAGCGTAAAATTTTAATGCTGCACATATTGACAGTGGTGCTGCACTTCACCACCGTGCAGTATATATAGAAACATCACCTCCGAGGGCTCCAAAAAGCAGTTTTATTGTCCGTTTCTTCCCTTCCTCTGGGTAAATATGATGATGTAAACTGTAATTAACTCCAATAGTTATCGTTTGTAGGCCTGAGGGGCAGGTCTGCTTATGGCAACTCTGCACTCGTTTATCGGCTCTGGCCGCCGTGCTTTCTATTTTTATGGCACACTAGAGATGCACAAGAAACGCTATTATACAAAGATGGGTTGTTTTTTTAAATCCACCCCCCAAAACCTTTGATTGAGGCCAAAACGAAATGCCATGCAAATGAATCCAAATGGACTGCTGTATCTGTATGTGCGTGTGTGTGCGTGAAAGAGCGTTTTAATGCGATACCCCGTGAAGCGCACCAACTGTAATACCATTCACTAAGTGCTATTAAGTCGAGAACGAAGAAGAAGAATGAAGAGCAGATTTAATACAACTCCCACACCATAATTTCCTTGATGTCAATCAGCTGGAAGTTCTACCAAAGCTGGAATCATCATGATGATGGTGATGATTGGAGATGATTAGAACTGATAAAAAAATTATGACCATTTACCATGAAAGACTGATCAAAATGCACTTGTACGCATGCAGTAAATCCATGATACTTGTCTGCGTAGAAATGTGTGAACGTGTGAATTTATGCCTGTGTGTGGAGATGAGAGTTCTCCAGCAGCAGCTCTCGATGCCTCTCTGAGGGAGAAGAACCATGAGGTGGACAAAATCCAAATACAGGCAAGGCCACTGTGGACAAACCAAGAGGAGAGATCTGGATCAGACTTTCCAAACCCCACTAAGACAGGCACCCCGACATGCTGGCAAGCCAGTAAGCCAGTCCATAGACCTCTGGCACCTCTCAACAGCCCCTTGGTACACCAGTACCAAGGTACACCTGGTACCACACTTGGTACACCAGTTATAGGAGAAGGTCGAGGCCACGCCAACATTCCCCCTGGCTGCAGCAGAGAGCTGGTTACTTTAGAGTATTGGGGATGGATCAGTTGTCTGCCTGGGTGGTTGCCATATGGAACCCAAGATGTTCCGTATGCATGGCACCAACCCTCACAACAGTCCTGACCCGACCTAAATCTCCAGCAATAGCGTAGAATCTTCTGTCATCCATCTATGAGACCATCTCTGGTGACTTTTCGGACACTTAAACACAGAAATGTCCTAAGATTGCACTGCTGTTCTTGCGTAGGGCCATGGATTATAAAAGGGTAGCCCCACCCTGATCAGTCTGATTGGGTTTCTGATCAGATCCAGCTAGTATTTGATTCCGATAGATGAGATTAAAGGAGACAGTTACATTCTGCTTATTAACGGTTGTCACTGTCTATCCAAACACAGTGACTGTGGTCTGTACTCCCAACAGGATTATTCCTCAGCTTCCACAGTCACCCATCATTTTGAACCCCAGACTGTATGTGGTTGTTTTGCCGCAACATTTGTTCATTCACTCATTCATTAATTTCCTGCGGCTTATCTGTGCCTAGGTCTCAGTGGCTGCAGACCAGGCAGCTCATTCCACGCGTCCCCATCCTCAGCCAAGTCATGTAACTCTTCCCAGGGGGTCCTGGATGTTCCCAAATCAGATGGGAAATATAATCCCTCCAGTGTGTCCTAGGTTTCCCCGAAGCTTCCTGCTAGTTGGATGTGCCTGGAAGACCTCCCCAGGGAAATGACCAGGGAGCATCCTCACCAGATAACCAAATCACCTCAGCTGGCTACTTTCGATGTGAAGCAGCAGTGGCTCTACCCAGAATCCCTCTCAGATAGTGTCATATTCTCATCCAGTCCAGGAGTGTAAGCCCCGATACCCGACAGAGGAATCTCATTTCTGCTGCTTGTATCCATGAATTTATTCCTTCTGTCTTATTTGGTTGTATGGCCGAAGCAGATGGTCACCTCACTGTGTCTGGTCTACTTGAGGTTTCTTCCTATAATCAAGGGAGTTGCTGAGGGAGTTTTTCTTTCACACTGTCACCAGTGTGCTTGCTCCTGGGCTGGGTAAGGTCTACACCTTCCTAGTGTGTCGCTTCTTGAGGTGACTGGCGTTCTTATTTTGTACTGTATAAATAAATTGAATCAGTCGGTGCGTCACATTTGACGGGTTGGGGGGGCAGCCTCCTTAATTTCTCCAGACGAGTGCCACTCAAAACACTGAG
This sequence comes from Thalassophryne amazonica, assembly GCF_902500255.1. Classification (NCBI taxonomy): domain Eukaryota; kingdom Metazoa; phylum Chordata; class Actinopteri; order Batrachoidiformes; family Batrachoididae; genus Thalassophryne; species Thalassophryne amazonica. The sequence continues at coordinate 55,425,048 of NC_047121.1, read as the reverse complement.
CCCATGTTTGCATTGTAGGTGGTCCCAGCAGGAATCAAACTCCAAATGCTGCTCGCGTTAGTTCCATGGCGTTTGTACTGAGCTGTACAAAAACCGCAATTTCCTTCCGCTTTCTATTTCTGTACTCTTTGAACGACCCAACAGTTTGGCACTGTTCAGCAACAATACACACAGTGTTCAACTGACGCAGTGTTCTATTAGCGAGCAAAATGCCAGTTTGAAGCCGCGGCAATTTACGATTACAGAGGAACTGTTTTGTGAATAGAAAAACACTTCAGTTTTTTGGAAGGCGATGTTGTTGAAGACTGTCTTTTTCTGGTGGGTCTCTCTTTTTGTTTTCTCCAACAAAGGCAGCTTATGAACAAACTGTTCAGGGCTTCCAAAAGTCGTGCGGAGGAGAGACGCGGCAGCGCAGCAAAGCAATTGTGCTTTTCTTTTCAATGCTGCTTCTGCAGACTTCACAAAGCACAGAAAATCTCTTGGTAATTCCGCAGCATCTCAATGAGAGCGGAACACTCTGTTTGCTTCGCACTGCCGGACGGAGACGAAAACAAAGAGCAGGCAAACTGGCACGCGAACACCTGCCGAAGGATTCCAGTAGATTCTCTAAATCTGGCGATAACGGCGTCAGTAACTCTGTGGCATTAACAATTAGTGCCCGTTGCAAGCTGGGGGACTCGGTGAATGATAACTGCCCCGACTCTTAAGCCTCTCGTCATGTGGAGATATGGGTCGAGCTCCTTTGAAAGGGACATTTGCAGCCTTATTTCCCTCTAAGCTGTCAAAGACGCCTAAATCTGATGGTGGCTGTTTCCAAAAGAGAAGGATTACCGCCGAGTCTCACTTCGAATCCCACTGATAAGATGCCAAGCTGTAGTAGTTCGGACTACTTCATCCATTCAGTTAATGCCCCAAAATGTTTCTCGAACCATCAGCAAAGGGGGACTTTGACACCACAACAACTACTTTAGACACAACAAAGTTTTTTTTTTTCTGTCATTTTGTATCGTGGAATCATTAACGACTTCATTGCTCGATTCATTTTAGTCCCTGCTCTGAGTTCAGTACTCTCCAGTAGTGCAACAATTAATGAGTGGAGTTTTGAAGAGGAAACGACACAACTTCCCAAACCAGATCTTATCCCCAAGGCATCAAAGCGTTTGGGTGGGAGCATGTGCTGGTGCCAGTGAACAACACTACCGAACCGCCTTGGGTCCTGGATGGCTGTGATTTGGTTGGATGAGCCAAAGTCACACCCCTACTTAGAGAGTCTGAGGACATGCCTCCTGGAAAACTTTCAAAAATCGGTAGTGCTTTTCCTGCATTCTAAGACAATCTTAGAAGTGTAAGTGTTTCTCTCTGTTTGAGGTGTGGCTCCATCTAGAAGTCGGAGTGGGTGTGTTCTTCTGCAAGCCTCCTGTCCTGGACACCAGCATGGACTCCCAAAATTTCCTGTATATTTGTATTGTCAATTGTGTCTGTAGCATGGCCCAAGCAGAGGGTCACCCCTTTGAGTCTGGTCTGCTTGAGGTTTCTTCCTCAAATCATCACAGGGACTTTTTCCTTACCACTGTCGCCTGTCTGCTTGCTCTGGGGGTTGTTAAGGTTGGATGTTATTTGTGTGAAGCACCTTGAGGCAGCTCTGTTGTGATGTGGTGCTATATAAATGAAAATAAATTAATACTCATTAATACTCTCTAGTCATTATTTTTAATACGCAATTTTCATTTAAACACGGGAAATGTTCTAATTCTGCATGCAGCAGTAATCAGCCATAATTTATAACACTTCTCCATATCTTATCACATTTTTGGTTAACGGGTCAAGATAACACACCCTGGGGCTCACAGATCAGCACAAGTGCTTATCCTATTCAAATAATGTGGGCACCAGGTGCGAAAACGAGCAATAACACTTGCATAGGTGGAAGGTAGAGCCCAAAAAAGTTGTTGTGTGCTGACAGCAGGGGGCACTGACAACCCCTCACTGTTTGATGCAATCATGAACTCACTGTAGGAACCATGTAGTTCATATTCAGGACATTTCTGTTGTGAAGGAATTGATAATTTAGTTCTGAACTGTTGGTGCCAAAAAGGATATTGGGAATAAATGACCTCGCAGGGCCACACCCCAAACACCAAGTGGCCCAATAAACAATTAGGGTGCTGTTTTCTGCATGTTGTAGCACTACAGGCAAAGATGCCAAAAAACTCAACAATCTCGACCTTTTACGTGGCAAGTTAGATCATTGGTATTCTGCAGCGAGCCGTATATTTAAATTTGGTTTCATTTCAAACAGGAGCTTTACGGATGCAGCAGAGACAGGCCGCGCAGCTTATTGTCTGAACCGCTCAAACTTTTTTCATTAGTCCGCAAAGGTTCTTCACACTTTTGTTTTTAATGCGCGAGCCGACCGCTCGGCGCCGCCTCCCGTTACGCCAACACACACTCAGCCTATTTGTTCTGCTCGCATTGGTTCCACTAATGTTTTTATTTATGGCATTCCAGCATGACATCCCACGACCCACCCACCCCCTCCTCACCTCTCCACTCACCCGGGAGCAGGGGGAAAAAAAGGATGCATGACGTGAGTGTGTGAGTGTGTGTGTGAGAGAGAGAGCGAGAGAGGAGAAAAATAAAGAAATAAATAAAGGGCACAAATTCCTCATTTCTAATTCAGCTGCTCGTTCAGCTTAACCTCTCTCTCCTCAGCAATTAAAGCACACGCCACATCCTTCACGCTGCGTACAGCCGAGGCTAAATAATGCAGGGGGCATCCAGCACCCGCATCCTTTATCATCCCAAATGACAGCCATTTGCATATCTCCCCAGTCAATTAGAGCGCGGCGGAATAATCAGCCCATAATTGGAGGAGAGCGTCGGTAATCACCCGCCCTGGCACACCGACAGGGCCATCGGGGTGTGTGTGTGGGGGGGGGGGTGTTAGGAGCACAGTCCGACTGCAACAACCAGAGGAACTTCTCCCTAATGTTCTCCGTCTTCCATCAGCTTCTGTCCAACACGTTGCTCCTCTGCAGCGTCTTTCATCAAAATGAACTTTGAGTCAAAAAGTGATGAATGAATGAAGGGCTTTCGTCAAACGAGCCATTCATCCTCAAATGTTAATTAGTCGCTGTCTGAAGCAGATGAGCGATGACACTCTCTTCAGTGATGCAGTTCATGAAGCTCTCAAAGTCTCAAAACATGATGAAATCAGATCACATTTAATTTTTTTTTTTTTTGGCACGTTCTGTAGAGTCGAGGCGTCATTCTGTAATTTTGTTCACAAATCAATTGCACTTCTATGTTGTTTTATACGGTAAGTCAACGAATTGATGCTCCTTAAATTGACCTTCAGTAAGACTGTGGACTTGGCTGCAGCCCCAACAAGCTAATGTGAGTGAGGACAATTTCTGAAGACCCCTGAAGCCACCAGTAGGTGAAATCCTGAGGAAGAGGGACAAGCTCGATGAAAGACTACAAAAGGCACTCAACCTGGGCAGCCCAGGTGTGGCCAAACTCGGACCGCCGCCATGCTCCTGTGATATGGAAAAACGTATGTTTACTTTCATGAATCATTCAGTTACACCTCATATTCTGCTTTTCCTTTACAAATCAAGTGCACTTCTATATTTCTTTTTACGGTAAAACCTATGCACACCTTTATGATGCATTCAATTGCACCTTGTATTCTGTATTACGTTCACAAATCAACCCTGTTTCTATATTTATACAGCAAAACGTACGTGTGCCTTCATGATGCATTCAACTACACCTTCTATTTGCATTTCTGTCACAAAGCAAGTGTGAAAACCTATGCACGCCTTCATGATGCATTCCCATTACAAATCAAGTGTGTTTCTATAATACTGTTTGGGTAAAACTTATATGTGCCTTCACGGTGCATTCAACTGCTCCTTGTAAACTTTGAAATCTAGTGAAGAGAGACCACTTGTAGATGGGACACACACACACACACACACACACACACACACACACACACACACACACACACACACACACACACACACACACACACACACACACACACACACACACACACACAAAAAGATATGCTATCATACAGGTTACTGTTTGCGCAGGGGACTAATACTGCTTCAGGAATCACTGACTTATGTTTAAACTGGCAAAAATGGGAGAGGAGTGTGTGGTGGATGGAGGAGTCGTGCATGTGTGTCGGGGGGGGGGGGGGTGTGTGAGGGGGGAAGAGTTGTGTACCACATCTGCTAATATAAGTAATAGGTTATAATATCTTTCGTTGTACTTGTTACAATAACAATAAAGAGTCTGTATCTGTAGCTTAATCTTTGTTGACAGTGTCCCACAGCAGCCTATAGTTAAGGATCTTGAAATGGAGCAATATCCCCACCTGGTGGGCATTTACCATTAATGCAGGTACAATGGAGTTTTAACATCGATCATTATAATAAGATGACATGAGTCATTCTATATTCCCTTCATTTCCACGCTGAAAGGGAGCGGCCAGTTTTTTTCCTTTCACACAGACGCTTTGGTGCTGTCCTCTGAACACAGCAAATAATAGGATGAATGGCGAGCCGGAGGAAGAGGGACTGACAGTAATGGCTGTGTAAGAGAACATCAGAGAAAGGCAAGGTTTGCTTCCATCCTTTTGTTTCTGCAGACGCTTTCTTTTCCCAGTCCAGTCCAGCATTCGCCAGCACGGCCCACGGTGGCTTTGCAGAAATGTCTGCTGTTCACTTCTCCTTGATGATCAGAGCGGCAGAAAGAGGTAAAGGCACGCGAGGGACGTGATGAGGAGAGAAACAAGGAGAGTAAAGGGGTTGGACCAGAATGACCCGACACCAAACAGAGTTTGAAACAAACAAAAAGCAGACTGCAGAAAGCAGAAGAGCATCTTTAAACAGCTCTCGCCCTCTGAGGGAAAGAACATTGATTTCCTCTTTACTGCTTTTTTTGTTGGAGGTGTCTTTCTCCGTTTAATCCCCTGTTCCTCGTCTCTCGGGGGATCCGTGGCATTTCTCGTTAGCCAGCCAGCCGGCCCTGTGCCGCACTGACTTATGCATCACTGTCAAAATGACTCTGATCAAAAGACGGCTGAAGGGAGGGACCGCGGGGCTTTGATGGGTGAGATGCAAAACTCTTTCCCATTGGACGTGCTGCCTGTCAGTGCGTCCGCCTCAGTAATCCATCAGCCCCTGCTGCTGATCGATAACAGGATTGGTGGAATTCTGAGAGATATCTCGATGCCATCTGTGGATCCTGACAATTATTGGAACATTAACGCCGACTCAGAATCTGTCTGAATGTCATGTGGAGGATGAAGGTTTGCCTGCTGTCAACGTTCTGCACACTCATTTGTCTCCAACCTGAAATGCTGTCATGCTGTATTTGCAACGGGCGAGAATTACGCGACAACGCCGTGTGATGGAGGAATTCTACCCTGAGGCAAAATACCAGAGGAACACCGTTTTGGGGTGAAACTTCACAGGTAAAGCTTTGGGTGCTGGTGTTTTTTGATTAAATTTTCATTGTTTCTGTATCTACAGAACACTTCCTGCTGAGGTTTAGCTGCTGTCAAGGTTGGATCTGGAAAAAAAGATGGAGCCCAAAAAAAGAGAAGATGTCAGGGTTTGAGTTTTTGTTTGGTTTTCTGTTTTATTTTGTTCTTTTGATCTGTTGGTTATTTTTGCTTTTCATTGGTTTTGGTTTGTTTATTCTCTTGCTGGGTTTTTGTCTGTCTCTGTTTCTCTTGTCCTTTCTCTTTGCTTCTTGATAATGGGTGTTACTCTCTCTCTCTCTCTGGCCACGCACTTCTTCTGATGCTTTCCACGCACACCTGTTTCTGATTTGCTGATTGCCACCTGCGGTCATATAAGCTCACTGGGTGTGTTTGTCCCTTGCCAGTTTGTTATGCCTTGTGCCTTCATTCCAGCTCTGTTCCTGCGTTGGTATTCCTGCCTGCGCCATAGTGTGTACCTGACCTCTAGCCTGTTGCCTCCATCACGCCGTTTGCCTGATGTTTTTTTGTACTGCTTACTTGTGTACCGACCTCTGCTATCCACCTCAGTAAAGCCTTTTCAAAACCAGTGCTGTTTGTACGAGCCATGCATTTGTGCCCTGCAATTTCTGACCATCCAGCCTGACAGAAGAGAAGATTCCAAGAAAATTATGTGAAGAAGAAAAAAAAAAAGAAAAGAAAGTTCTTAAGTCCGATAACCTAATTAACAGCCACTTGAAGCTCTTACAGGTTTAAAACAGTGTAAAAATGTTTGATTCACAATGTTTTTCCACCCACATTTTAATGTGGGCAGATTTGAAAATGAAATGGTCTTGAATCCAATAAGCTAATCTTTCAAGTGTGCCAAATCACTCTTTGGTTTAGAATCAAAATTAATATTTAACTTTGCAAATTTGACTTTTTTTAATATTTGTCTTTTTTTTTTAAATGTTAGTGTTCATGATTGAAAGAGTTGCTTACTACTATTATATTTTTTGTAATATCAGTGATAATATTACACTGTCATTCCTTGAATGAGTAGTTTGTCTAATTGTGATGAATCAGAACTCCCCCAACCAAAGATTTTCCAAATCCACCCCTGGCTGATGTGCATGTGAATGCACCTCTTGAGCAATATGTGGTGCAATTTTTAAACATGTCGTGGGTTCATATAAAATAATAATAATAAAAAAAAAACAAAGAAACTATGAAATGACAAATAAACAACAACCCGAGTTCATGCGATACATTTTTTAACACGGACGAGTTGCAGTGTGATCGTTTTGAGGTAAAACAAAAACAAAACCAATATGTCCAATCGTGGCAGCTGGGATATCAGATAAATGTACCTGTTTGAAGCTTTACAATTCATTAATACCATCGCACAGATTCAGAATGGGAAGTCCTGCTATGCTATTTATGCCATGCTAACAACAGCTGACTTCTTCTATGCTGCACTTTCTGCTACTCTATGTGGTGCTGCCCCCAGTAGTCAACAAAAGGCAAGCAAAGGCCATGCCAATGTGCTCCAGCAAAGGATCAAAAACCTGAAGAAGGTCTCTGGTTTTCATGAAACATGTATTTGAAGGTAAGCAATGCCACTTTTAGCTTGTTCTATTTTGTCATGGAGAATGAATGTCTGCATTCTCTGGGTCCACAGTCTCTTTGGCATGTCTAGGTCATTTTTACCAGTTTCAGTAATTCCCTGTTTAAGAATAATACCCATGAGTTGCATATCAGAATGTTCAGAACAATCTCAGCTTTCTGAATGCAAGACATATCTTTGTGTAAAATACTGTGTAATATACTTTGGCTCAAAACCTGAAAATATTAAATGTGTTTTTTATTTACTGAAAATACACCTTTATTCAAATGGATGATTTGTTTTGGTGTTGGAAATGGGCTTGCTCAAGTCTTTCAGTCATAAAAGTAGTGTTAATGTACAAGAAAAAATTTAGATCAATTATAATCAATGTCCAAAAATGAAATTATGTGCAGTACAATGCAGCAGCACCACTCACTGGGAGCTGTATGGCAGGTAGCTGGTACACTGCAAAATAATATATTTACAAAATGAAATCACTTACTAATGTCAGCTGCATATCTTCTTTTTTCAAATAAATTGTTATTGTATGAATAAAGTCATGGAAACACTAAAATCATGAAAATCCATGATGACTACGTTGAAAAACCCTAAATGTTGCAAATGGATCCTGACAAAATCTTCCATATGTGTTTCTCCATGATGATTTTCTTTGTGTTGAAAATGCACAAAAAATTGTTTTTAAGTCACTGATAATGACAGAAAGAACGAGGCCCCGTGTACAAGCAGTGGAAATAACACACCCATGTAATCTTCTGCTGCCTCTCGGATTGGCTATGAGTGACGGATCATCTCGAGGGAAGATCGAACCTACAGCTAAGGAGGTGTAGTTTCAGGAAGCGGTCAAATAAAGTCTCTGCAACATTCTGCCACTGATTTATCAAAAGAAGAATGATGAATAATGAATGAATGATGAATCATTTTGATGCACTGACACATCCATGGAGCCCATAGGGTTAAACAAAGAATTGTATGGACTTGCATTGAATTGTTCTGTAATAAAAACTATTGTTCCTGAATCATATCGTAGCTCACGTATCCAGTTACATATTGTATCTTTTTATAAGGGAAAGGATGTTTTTTAGGGTCTCACAGCTACTTTTAAAGCACCTCTGGAGACAGTGCGCTGATCAAACCTTAAAAAAAAAACATGGCCCTTTCATCAGACAATGTACTCTGGGTAACGACACACATGCTTATTACACTGTAAGAGTCACTTGGGAAGGCGTCGGCACTCTGAGAACGGACCCCCGTGTCCACATCAGCCCACGTTTCAGAGCGTTCAAATAAACTTTTTAGCGAAAATAAACTGAGTTCAGCATCAAAGAGACTTTAGAAAAACCAATTTCTCACGACCGCTTCCAAAGCAGCCCGGTCGGTAAACATGCGTGAAGAATTCACACTGTAAGATATTGTAGGAGGTACAAACGGCGGCAACTTCACCACAACAAAGACGAGCAGAGGGGTGTAATCCATCACACGTTCTGCCGAAACCGGCGTGACCGCCTGCCTATGACCAAAGAAACAAAACAAAAAACTTCTCCCTAATTGGTCAGGCTGTTGTTGCTGATGTTTTATTTCAAACGCATTTGAGGTTTTTTTTTTAACCCCCCCCTCCAATTTTTCACTTCTGCTCATATTCACTTGTCCTCTCCTCCTCCATGATTGCCCTCGACTCTCCTCTCCTCTCCTTCTTTCCTTCATTCCTTCTTCCTTCCCCAGCTTCTTCATTAAAACAATACACTGAGTTATTCTGGCCTCCAACTAAAAGGAGCTGCAGAGAGGAGAACCTGGAGATGGGAAGAGGGAGGAGGAGGAAGAGGAGGAGGCCGTAAAGAACAGAGCAGGAGAAGAACGAGGAGTTCAGACGGAGAAGAGCCTCGGGGTCGTTTATGGTTTGTGAGATTCCTTAAACACAAAGACGGTCAGGCAAAGGCCGAGCGCCGCCTTCATCTGCTTCGTCCACCTCAGGCCAAATCTCATTTACTGAGGATTCAGATAGAAAAACAGATCGAAAGAGAGCGGCGGCGGTGGCGGCGTACTCGATCCCGCCCCTCCATCGTGCCGTCATTAGCTGCACAAGACAAACTGCTGACACAAAGTCACACAGCGCGCTGAGCCAAGGCTTATGGGTAGGCAGGAGGAATCCATCCCTCCGAGCCTCCACCTGTATCGATGTTCCTGCCTCTCCCTCCTCTGCCTCCGGTTTTTGCAATTACAATCAAACGGCAGCATCCAGGGCCCGAAGCATTGACTGACGGCTTGGATTAGCCGCGACGTGGCGAGGCCTTGGGCTGCCGCGCGCCTGTCAGCCGGCCTTCCATTTGCTCTTTGACTTGTTATGATATATTGATTTGTATGTGCGGCATGTTTCAGCGTCAGGCTGATGTGCTCCTTTCTGTCTCTTTGTTTGAGGAGTAACGTGCAGCTTGCACACATCACGGCTGCGCTAACACGGAGACCAGAACAACACCATAATTTTGCACTTCAATTAAAATCCCGCCGCATTTGTTGTTGTTTGTTGGATTTGGGAAACTTATCACATGATTATTTCAGGGAAGCAAATTTAATTCAAAAACTGAGAGATATTAATTGTTATTTGAACCCTCTGGCAGACAGACAGGTGGCTCTGGGTTCTAAGAGTTGGAAGACAAATATATAGGTGAGGGTTCAATTCTACGTAGGTCTGTGCTTTCTGGAGCATTCTGGTCCAACCAGCTGTAAATGGTTATCATCAAGTTAGACCAATTACTATTTTTGCCAGTTGGACACATTCCAATAAGAAGAATAAAAAAGGGATTATATTTTACTAAAAATACACTACAGTCTTTTCATTTTTGAAAAATTTAGCAAAAATTCAGTAAATATTTAAAGTGTAATTCAATTTGGTTACCGGGTAGGAGTAGGATTTGGAGTGAGAGTTAATATTCAGGATAAGGGTCAATATTTGGCCTCTTTATTGCTAAATTTGTTTATCTGGAAAAAAAACAAAACAAAAAAAAACAGTGGTGTTGTGGTGGAGTCCATCTCCACCAAGGTCAAGGCTGAGTCCAAGTCCTGGGTCTCCGAGGCCAAGGCCGAGTCACAACAACTCAAGGCCAAATATTAAAGGATTACTAACAGAGTGCGAGGTTGGTATGGGAAAATATCAGACCGAGGTGTTAAAACTGTGACCTCCAATGCATGGTTGGACACTCTGCAGGTTTGAAGTGACTGGGCTCCGTGGAAGTATTGATATTGTCCAAGAATATTATGGAAAATATGGAATGTTGTTCCATCAGGTGGGGCTGGGATGGTGTCCACCGTGATGTGGGTGTTGTGTGGTCAAAAGACAGCTGGTTAAAAGACATAGCTCAAAATTTACATGCACACTGGTTTTTGTCGCAAATCTCACCTGCGGTTACAAACTTTGGACAAAATTCATCAGATTGTTGAAAGGCTGAAATTAGTTTCTTCCACAGAGTGGCTGAAGTTGAGCTTCACCACATCCAGATGTAGCCCAAAGTAGAACCACTGCTCCTCCACGTTGAAGCACTTGAAGTGGCATGTCCGCCTCTAGAGGTGTTTCAAGCAGATTCCACTGGGAGAAGATTCCAAGGTAGTCCCAGAACACACTGGAGACATTATGACATCATAAAACCCATCTGGCCTGGGAACACCTTGGGGACAACCAAGATGAACTGGAGAAGAAAGACAGTTAGAACCTCTGGGATCACTTAATTAACCTACTGCCGCTGCATCGTTAGCAATGCCATGTTTCTCTGTAGTTGACCCAGTGTGAAGGTGACTGAGTCTTGAAGATCATGGCCATGAGCATGGTCATGGATCACCTGGCTGCAGGACATAGATGGCTATTTGCAAGAGGTGGAGATGGATGGTGGTTGGTTTGGGTGGTTGCTATCCAGGATCCAGGGCAGTTTCACAGTGTGGTGGACATAGTGACCAGTGCATGTTCTCAGACCTGACCTCGGTCCAGCCTTGGATAAGTAGTTGAAAATGGGTGGATGGATTTGGACCCCAACTGCACATGCTCCAAGTTACAATCTGTGATTTCGGAAAGTGATAAAGTGACAAGTTTGACACAACTTCAAAGTGACGAGAGAGGAAACCGCCCGAACCCCCCCCCATAACTGTCAGAAATAAAGAAGGTATGAAAACATACAGTCTTCTGATTTAATACCACTGCTACAACTGAGGAAGCCATGCGACAAGTACAGCGGAACAGAGACGCACCCCCCCCCCAAAAAAAAAGAAAAGGGGGGGCATCCTTCAGAAGAATGCGAATAAAGTAAAATGTCAACTTGGTTTGTCTAAAAGAATTTGAGCTGCTGTGCCGTTCGTTCCGTGGGTTTGTTTCTTTAACTTCTCTCTTTCACACAGTTGCCATCAGAAAGACAAATGTGATGTGGAAGGTGTTGTTGGGAGGCGGCAGTAACTCGGCTCTGCACAGTGTGCAACAAGGGGAAGACTTCAGTGTGCTGCTGCCGCTGCCTTCTGCAGGTCCAAAGAGAAGGTCTGCAGGCTGCAACAGCCATGACACTGAAGGCGGACTCTGCACACACCGCCGGCGCCGCTGAGTGTTTTTGGCAGAGCTGCTCAAACCGCTGTGACCTTGGATGAAATTAATTTTGTTGTGAGGAAAAATGTTGGACCTCTTGGAGCAGCTGCTGACAGGCTGCAGACTCGTGTTTAACGCTGCTACGTTTCAGAACCAAACAAAAAAACACACAAACTAACATCGAAAGTCAGAAAGTCAGCTGAGGAGGGCTCGTTTTCTCCATGACTGTCAGTTTGCTACCAGGATTACTGAAAAGCTAAAGAAACAGCTGTCATAAAAATTAGTGAACTGTTTGGATCTGGCCCGAAATACAAAAGAATAATTTGTGGCTGCAAAAGCAGAAGTTTCAGGAGTGTAAGTCAGACCTTTTGTTTCTGTATGTGGAACTCACTTTTTAACACAGCGTTTTGCTGGGGACGAGTTTAACAACAGGCAGGAATTCAAGTATAGCACATGTGCACACCACAGCGTGTGCTGCTACATAACATAAGGACTTTTAAATTCCAAGAATAAGCAAAATGGATAATAAATGTGAGCTGGAAAACATATTGGATGTTATGTGATTGGGTTTGGACAAAAGGAATAGTGGATTTACACAAGTGGTGGGTACAATAAGGACTGTTAAATTCCAAAATTAAGCAACGATGGACAAATAAACATGTGATGGATAACATATTGGATGTTATTTGATGGAGTTCACACAAAAGGAACAGTAGAGTCATGCAACTGGTGAAGCAAGATGGACAAATAAACGTGTGAGGAATAATGTATTAAAGGATTACTAACCTTGCTTGCTCAGTCTGTACGGGAATATCAGACCAAGCAAGTGAGGTTAAGAATTTGTTTATCGTGTGGCTGTTTGGAGCTGTGTTTTCATCTGGTTGGTCTTCATTTTGCATGTCCACTTCGAGCTCATTTTCTGTTAATTCCTCCATGTTCAAACTTGTCAGTGTAATAAATTTTGCTCTGAGAATGGTCTTCTTCATCGCTCATAATTTCTTTGTTTGCTTTTTGCTTTGTATTATTTCGCGGTGTGAAAACTGTAAACAAAGTCACAAATCTGATACACGATACGGACCGATTGTCATGGTAATGGTCTGATACGGGAAAATATCACCGGAAAATCAGCCAATCAGAGCATGCGTACTGTCATAGCCAATATAATATTGGATTTTATTTGAAGCAGATGAACATGGATTGTTGACTCACTGTGTTAGAAATGACAATAATAAAAAAAAAGTCCATTTTATTTATTTTTTTAATCAGGTCTTTAATGTGGGATTTTTGTGCACTGTTGTAGTAGCAGTATCATCATTCATTCATCCATTCATTCATTTTCTAAGACCGCTTAGTCCAATCAAGGGTCACAGGTAAATAATAATAATAACAATACCAATAATAATCACAACAACAATAATAATAAGAACTAGGACTGCAAGCAGTCATATACGGGCCCTCGTTCAGCGCAACTGCCTACCCAGGCCAGTGGGTGCCCTTGTGACCACATGTGGGCATGTGCATGCAGGGGCAACCACTCATCACACAGTTAAAATTTTAAACAAATCACACAATGCATCAAGGAGTTATGACATGTTTATTGTTCATCCACTAGGGGGCGCTCAGTGTACAAACAGAGGGGCTGGGTGTGTTCAGGGGCCAACCATCATCATACATGTGAAGTTTCAAGTCAATCAGTTAAAGCATGAAGGAGTTATGACTTGATGTTCCATGGCAAAGGGTCAAAATGGCGGCACCATAGCGGCCACACCCTTCAACATAGAGAAAAGCTTTCGATAACTTTTGGTCAGTATCATCTTTGGATGCTGTCAAAGAAATTTGAAGTGCATTGGACAAAATCCCTAGGAGGAGTTCATTAAAATACAACATGTGGAAATCATTTCAAAATGAGAAGAAAATTCAAAATGGCCGACTTCCTGTTTGGAGTAGACTCATGGTGCAAGAGACTTTTTTGTACGTCTATGCAAGTCACACATGTGTACCAATTTTCATCTCCCTACTCACCAAGTTGTTCAGCATGTTTTAGAAGTGGAAGGAAGTTGATGGTGTTAAGTATGTGACATCAGGACCTGTTTAAGTATAATGTTCCATGGCGAAGGGTCAAAATGGCGGCGCCATACCGGCCACACCCTTCGACATAAAGAAAAGCTTTTGATAACTTTTGGTCAGTATCGTCTGTGGGTGATGTGGAAGAAATTTGAAGTGCATTGGACAAAATCCCTAGGAGGAGTTCATTCAAATACAACGTAAGGAAACCATGGCAAAATGACAAGAAAATTAAAAATGGCCGACTTCCTGTTTAGAGTAGACCCATGGTGCAAGAGACTTTTTTGTACGTCTATGCAAGTCACACATGTGTACCAATTTTCATCTCCCTACTCCAAAAAAAACCCTATGGGGAGGGGTTTTTGAAAGTTTCAAGGGGGCACTATTGAGGCATTTTGCCCCGCCCATGGGCGACGCCCCTATGAATTGTAAGAGGTTGTCGTGCTCGACCTGTGTATCAATTTTCATGATGATGTGACAAAATTAAAGCCGTCAAAAGGAAGAACGTAATTTCATGGCGAATGGGCAATATTCGGCACGCCGCCACACGGACGCCGTTACTCGTAACTTCAAGGCGTTCATCGCCTACGTTCACCAATTTGTTCCGCATGTTTTAGAAGTGGAATGAAGTTGATTGGGTTAAGCATGTGACATCAGGACCTCTTAAAGTAAAAATAGGACATTTCCCGCCACCACCGGGGGGCGCTATGGCGCAGGTGGGAACTTAAGATATGTAGACGTTCAGGGCGGAGCCCTCATCATGTTCAGCAAGTTTGAAGGATCTACGATGAAGTATGTGGGCGTGACAGCCGTTCGAAGTGAAATGACGTGCTCCGAAAAGCTCGCCAAAGTTTGACGACCCCTAGCAGCCACGCCTTTTGACTTAATTAGAATCTTTTGATAACTTTTGATCACCATTGTGTTGTGATGATTTTGACCAAATTTGAAGACAATCGGATGAAATCCCTAGGACGAGTTCGTTCAAACGTAAGTAGTGGAAATGGCCAAAAATGGCAAAAATTTGATCAAAATCAAAACTTAAAATCAAAATGGCCGACTTCCTGTCGATATTTCACCATGACAGTAAGAGACTTTTTCGTGTGTCCTGGCATGGTAAATATGTGTACCGAATTTCGTGAGGCTACCATGAAAAAAGCCCAATGAGGAGGGGTTTTGAAAATTTCTAGGGGGCACTATTTTGCAATTTTTCTGCGACCATGTGCGACGGCCCCAAAATATCGAATTTCGGATCCGGCCGGACAACTTTAGAAAGTTTGGTGAGTTTTTGAGCATGGGAAGAGGCCGAAATTTCGATTTCAAAAGTGAGAATAATAATAATAATAATAATAATAATAATAATAAACAGTGCAATTACAATAGGGTCCTCGTAGGACGTTGCCTTCTCGGGCCCTAATAATAATAATAACTAGGACTGCAAGCAGTCATATACGGGCCCTCGTTCCGCGCGACCGCCTACCCAGGGCAGTGTGTTCTCTTGTGAGCAGATGTGGGCATGTGCATACAGGGGCAACCACTCATCCCACAGTTCAAATTTCAAGCAAATCACACAATGCATGAAGGAGTTATGACATGTTGATGGTTCATCCACTAAGGGGCACACAGTGTACAAACAGAGGGGCTGGGTGTGTTCAGGGGCCAGCCGTCATCATACATGTGAAGTTTCAAGTCAATCAGGCAAAGCCTGAAGGAGTTATGACTTGATGTTCTATGGTGAACGGTCAAAATGGCGGCGCCATAGCGGCCACACCTTTTGACATAAAGAAAAGCTTTCGATAACTTTTGGTCAGTATCATCTGTGGGTGATGTGGAAGAAATTTGAAGTGCATTGGACAAAATCCCTAGGAGGAGTTTGTTCAAATACAACATGTGAAAATCACGCCAAAATGAGAAGAAAATTCAAAATGGCCGACTTCCTGTTTGGAGTAGACCCATGGTGCAAGAGACTTTTTTGTACGTCTATGCAAGTCACACGTGTACCAATTTTCATCTCCCTACTCCAAAAAAACCCCTATGGGGAGGGGTTTTTGAAAATTTCTAGGGGGTGCTATTTCGCGATTTTTCTGCGACCATGTGCGAGGCCCCAAAATATCGAATTTCGGATCCGGCCGGACGACTTTGGAAAGTTTGGTGAGTTTTTGAGCATGGGAAGAGGCCGAAATTTTGATTTCAAGAGTGAGAATAATAATAATAATAATAATAATAAAAAAATAATAATAATAACTAGCGCAATTACAATAGGGTCCTCGTAGGACGTTGCCTACTCGGGCCCTAATAATTAAAATAATGAACATGTGTTTTTTATATGTAAGTTGCAGTGGAGTACAAATCGCAGGACCTCCCAAATTAGAAAAAAAAAAAAAACAACACGACTAACCCTCCTGAAAATACATTCCGTCTTATATAGGCTCCGATGTCCATTGTGTGGTGTTATGAGCTTTAGCGTCGCCTCCAATGTGAGCGTGTGCCGGGTTCTTTGGATATGCTGCTCCTCTGTGGTATGCACCGCATTCCTGCACTCAAGAATATTGCAACACACCATTTTCAAAGAATATTGCAACACACCATTTTCACAATGTCAAACACGTCAAATGATTTACTGCGTTAATTTCTCCTTTCACCACAGTCACCCACAGCAGCAGCTTCCTTACTGCTGATGAAGCCACAGTCAGCCCGCTGATGTCGAGCTCCATTTCCACCTTTCTCCGTTTTAGATCATCATGAATTTAGTATTTTTGGTTTCTGTGGCACTGTTTTTTACGTCACCTTCACCTTGTGCTTTGAATGTGTCCAACATTTTTAACCTGTTTTGTGAGACTTAAGACTCAGTGATTTTCTTTTTTTATTATTTTTTTTCACCAGACGAGCACTGGGGTTGAATGAAACTGACAAATAAGTTCTTTTCAAGCCACATGCACCTTCAATCACCTCCTGCTCCTGATTTCCATGAGAGCATTTTCCATGGGAGCATGTGAGGGCGCTGTGTGTCACTGCATCCACCACACAATGGAACCATCTTGGGTAGTGGCTGGATGGCAACCACTCAGGTAGACAACCGAGCCATCCCCACATCTTGAAGTGAACCACCTGTCTGCCACAGCCAGGTGAAGCGTAGGCGTGTCCTTGGCCTTCTCTAGCCACGGGGGTCTTCACCGCTGAGGCACCTGCATGATGGATCACACCCTGAGAAATGCACCACATGGCCAAAATGTCGTCGCTGACGCTCCCTTATGATGCCAGTGTTAGCTTTCACAAAGTTGGGATTCCGTTGCTGCTCTCTGGGACATGCTAAGAAAATGCTGAACCTCCAAGAAGTTGTTGGACATCATATCCAGCCGATACTGTGCCACACGGGGTGTGTCCTGACTCCAACACTGTTCAATGCTTCCATGGACTGGGTTTTGGGACGGGTTGTGGAAACCAGTGACTTAGGTGCTTTTGTTGGCGAGGACTGATTTATAGACGTCAACCTTGTGGACGATGCCGCGACCTTTGCAGATTCAATGGACATCCTGACACTCCCACATCAGGAGCTGAGTGAGGAATCTGAGTGGTTGGGTTGCGATTGTCCTCGATCTAGATGAAGATCCAGCTTTTTAATGACTTCCTGGACTCAGCCATCAGAAGTCTATCTGCATGTTTGAATGTGCTAAACTTGAAGAGACATTCACTTGTCTCCTTCAGTGGGATCCATGTCTCTGGGTCCTCAGGCTTTGAGATAGAGAGACGTCTGGGAAGAGCTCCTGAGGTCCCTGGACAGAGGTGTTTGACAATGCTGATAATTGGCAGGATAATGAAATCTCTCATCTCTAAGGTCCTGGTGCTTCCTGTCTCACTGTGTGACTGTGAGACGTGGACGCTAACCACTTACCTAAGGAGATGAGTGAATGTCTTTGGTATTAGGTCTCTTTTGGAGGATCTTGGTGTCAAACGGTTCCTCAGGGAGACTCAGAACAGAAGTATCACTTGGATGCATATTCCCTAAGAGAATCCCAGACATGTCCACCAGGTGGCAGTGCTCAGTAGGTGTCAAGCAGGTCAAAGACAAAACTGTTACCTGCAACAATATCACACATGTCCAGCAGGTGGTGAACAGGTCAAAGGTGCAAAATCATTTCCTGCAACAAGTGTCTATATGCCCAGCAGGTGGCAGTGTTTTGCAGCTGGCAAACAGCTCTGCAGTGTATTAAGTTACTTAAGAAGGCAGTTTTTAGGACTCAAGGCCGACGAAAAAGAGGACGGAGGCCAAATTTTGGCACCACAACTCCAATATGGATTTAAAATCTACGGAATCTTCAAACGAGCTTTGTGTCACTCAGTCATGCATATTCACAGAGTGACTCCAGACATGGACTCCAGGAAACAGACACGCCGTCAAACCCATCAGAAGGTCCTGGAGGAGCCGGCACGCGGACGGCCGCCTGGCTGTGCGCGTAAGCCGCGTGTGTGCGAGGGCGTGTGTGATGTAAGCTCAGGCAAAGCAGAGGTGACAGCGGTGCGACGGCTGATCTAATAAAAGCAGAAGATGAAACGCTGTCAAATGACAGCGGCGAGTGAGCGGCTCAAACGCCGGCTACGTTTGGTAAAACACACACAAGTCTCCTCCCAGGCTTGTCTCTCACACTTGCACGCCCCTGAGTGCACATGTGATCGACAGCTTCGCGGCGTGGCGACTGAGGTGTCGGCCTATAAAAAGCAGCACCGATATGATTTAATGGGCGAGTCTTATTATAAGACTGTCGCCGGGCCTGTGTAATCTGGCGGCCGCGCCGGGGCACGGCGCTCCGATACGTGCACTACAATACTCCGCAGCTGATAATATTGCTATGTGCTACATTGCTATTATAAGATAGAGCCATTTGCGGCGCTGATACGCCGTGTGTTCGCCTGTCATTTGGGAAGGAGTGATTTATGACTGTGAGGCACCAGAATAAAGATATTTTTATTCATGCGTCTTCAGAGGCCAACTTCATTTCTTTTTTATTTGTACTCCACTTATTTTTTTTCTCTCGCCGTATCAAAGGGGAAATCATCTTCTACACGCGCCTCACCGCCGTACGGGTTTTACGGTGTTGATATAAGCCCTGCTGTGTGCAGACCACCCTCTCCAAAACAGCACCATGTCATCCTGACATCGATTCTGAATCTGCACTTAATGGAACACGATGCCTTTGTTCGCTGTCTTTGCTCTAGTTTTTTATTTCTTTCTTTTCTGGGCCTAAATTGCTATTAATTATAAATAGCTAAGCAGCTGGCTTAAAATATATGACATCTACCACGGCCTTAGATGCAGCGGCGATATAGCCTCTGCTGCCACTTTTAATATCGGCACCGGGGCTCCAATCACGGCCTAATAATGGCTTCTCATTATGTGGAGTTTGTGTGCACGTGTGTGTGCGGGAAGCTTCAATTTCACCACTTAAAAGCCACAGATGACACCTTGTAAAAAGGTAATTTGATTTCAGACATTTACAGAATGGGCTGTAAATTTAAGCTCTCTGGGAGCCGATGAGCTCGATAGTTGAGGTGCTGAATAATGAGATGCAACTATTTGACTTTGTGCAGAAATGTAAAGCTGGTATGAAGTGACACAGGAATGTATGTGTGTTGGTGTGTTTTCATAGATGCCTGCTGCAGATACGGCACAGCCTTTGTTCCTCGGCCGTAACAGCAGTGTTGGACAGCAGATGGCGCTGTGCTTGCTTGTGTGTGCACTTATCAAACCCGAAACAACAGAAGCGGGATGCGTTCAGGATCAGGAAACATTGCTGACTGCTTTGAACAGCAGATGTCCACTGCTGCACATTTAGAAAAACTAAACAGGCTGTGCTCTTCATGTTGCCAGATATGTGATGTCAGCAAAGGGCTCCAGGCTCATTTTGGGGCAAACATGCCTCCAAAATTTAACAGACTTATTTTGACACAGAACTGCACGGTGCACAAAATAAACCACTTAACATGAAACATGTTTCAAGTCAACCATTTTGTGTAAACACACCAACTCAAAAAACCTTTTTTCAAAAAACATTTTTAGGGAGTAGGGGAAACCGGGCACATTTATCACATGAGTTGTTGCCACACTGGAATAATGGAATATGGACTATAGTACATTTTAAATGATGTGGCAGTCAGGTAGGGAGACCAACTTGGAATTGGTTTTCTAAAATAAAATATAAAAGTGATAATGTAAAAAGTGAAATTCATGTTGACTTTTAACAAGTTAACTGCATCAACTCTAGTTAGCAGAACGACCTTTCACTTTAACAATCATTGGCTAGTTCATTATGTGGTAGCTATTTGTTTTGATTAGCACCTATATAGCTAACCAAGTACATACATACATCTTCAACCACTAATCCAAGATCAGTTTGTGGGGGGCAACAGCTCCTGTAGGGGACCTTAAACTTCCCTTTCCTGGGCCACATTAACCACCTCTAACTGGGGGATCCCGTGGCGTTCCCAGGCCAGTGTGGAGATATTATCTCTCCACCTAGTCCTGGGTCTTCCCCGGGGGTCTCCTCCCAGATGGACGTGCCTGGAACACCTCCCTAGGGAGGCGCCCAGGAGGCATCCTTACCAGAACCACCTCAGCTGGCTCCTTTCAACGCAAAAAAGCAGTGTCTCTACTCCGAGCGCCTTACGCATGACCGAACTTCTCACCTTATCTCTAAGGGAGACACCAGCCACCCTCCTGAGGAAGCCCATTTCACCCGCTTGTACCCGCAATCTAGTCCTTCTAGTCAATCTAATCCTTCAGTCATGACCCAACACTCATGACCATAGGTGAGAGTAGGAATGAAGATTGAGCAGTAGATCGAGAGCTTCGCTTTTTGGCTCAATTTCCTTTTGGTAGAGCGAATGCAACACCGCCCCTGCTGCACTGGTTCTCCAGCCAATCTCACGCTCCATTGTCTCCTTACTCATGAACAAGACCCTGAGGTACTTGAACTCTGTCAATTGGAGCAAGACCTCATTCCCTACCCAGAGTAGGTAATCCATTGGTTTCCTGCTGAGAACTATGGCCTCAGATTTAGAGGGGCTGATCCTCATTCCAGCCGCTTCACACTCAGCTGTGAACTGATCCAGTGAGTGTTGGAGGTCACAGGCCGATGAAGCCAACAGGACCACATCATCTGCAAAAAGCAGTGATGAGAACCTGAGCCCACCAAACTGGAAACCCTCCTCCCCCGACTACGCCTCGATATCCTGTCTTTGAATATCACAAACAGGATTGGTGATAAGGCGGAGGCCTGGCAGAGGTAGTAGGTAAGGAAGTAACAGTAACAATTATCAAATTAAAAAGTTGCTTTTTAACTTGTAAATTCAACAATAAATGCGTTCAGCTAACTATGAAGTCAGTGCTAACAGCTGAGTCGCTATCTACAATCCAAAATATCTCTCCAGTGTATAACTAAAGTTGTAACTATTTTATTACTAACCAAACTAAAACATAAACTATTAGCAATGTATTTATAATTGGAATCTGTGGAATATTGGCTAATTAAAGTAAAAGACAAGTGTCGGATTAGTAATTTTAAAAAATACCCAACAGTCTTATTATTCACTAAACTCAAGTAAGAATGACGAGAGGCTAACTAAGATAAAATAAGATGCCTTTTATTGTCACTGAATAAAATTCAACAAAATTTAAGTTGCAGCTTCACCTTATCTAGCATAAAACCTCATACAATAATTTAAGACAAAGGACAAAAATACACATTCAACTATATACACAGAGAATACAGTAGGCAGAGAAACTAAAGGCATAGCTAACAGATAAGAGGCTCAGGGTCACCACAGCAGGTCTGATATGTCACAAATTTCTCACTGGGTGCCCTTCCTATCACAACTCCAAATTTACATGTACAGTAGAATAGATTATGGGTAATTTTGAACCAGGAATCTTATGTTTTGAAAGCACCATAACATTTATCCCGGTCTCCCCTATTTCTGCCATCATTTTTACAAAGAACACCCCTGTTCACGTGATCAGGTTTATATGTGGAACAAGGCATCAAAAGGATTTGCTGTCACATCCATTTTTTTGAGGTTATTTTTAATTTTTTTGGTGGACTTTTTGTTTCTCACAGGGAAGAAATGAGAGGAAGGCTTCTACAAACACCCCAGCTCTGTTTCTTCTCAATCTCCTCCACCTCCTCCTTCCCTCCATCCAGACCTCCCCTTCCGTCTCTCACGGCCTCTGCCTTAATTTCGCTGGGGAATCATTTGACAGATATCGCCCTTGAAGAAGCAGCCTGAGAGCAGCGGGGGGATGGCGGTCGTGGAGAATCGGGTGTTGTGTGTTTGGTGGTGGTGGTGGTGGTGGTGGGGTGGGGGGGGGGGGGGGGGGGGGTGATGGAGGACAGGATGCGAGCGTGATGGGGAGACTGAAAAGAAAAGAAGGAAGAAGTGGGGGAGTTGAGGGTAAAAAGTTATTAAGTGGATGTGAAAATGCAGCGCAGCCAAAAAGGTTAAGTCTGGAATAGGAAATTAAAACTTGCATCGCTTTTGGCTTTAAATAGATTTGGTTTCATTACGGGCGCCAAGGCCAGTTAGAGTCAAATCCCTCTGGAGAGAGAGAGAGAGAGAGAGAGAGGAGGAAAAAGAGAGATGGTTACAGGGGAAGGGAGGCGGGCGAACAATAGGCGAGCGGTGGCAGAAGGCGGTTGATCACGCCGTTCACATTCATTTTCAATCTCCGCCTGTTTTCCCCAAACGCTTCCCCACACTCAGGCCAATCCAAACTCTACATACCATCACTGATTTAATACTCCAGCTTTAAGTGGAATCCGAGGCCACCGCCGTGCATGAATACAAAGAGCGCCGGCGGCGTTGGTTAACAGGTGCCTGAAAGCCTCACCACTACTCCTCTCAATCCTCATGTTTTTATTTGCATTGACATTTTATGAGTCTTTGGAGACTTTAGTTAATTTTCGACCCTGTTAAACCTGTTCAAAGCGGCCTTTGGTTATTTCACAAATCCATTTCAGTTTGCTTTTGTCAATACAGAAAATGAAAACGTACGGCTGTTTTGCAGCTGTGGCCTTGTGAACCTATGAAAAAAAAAAAGAAATGCTCATGTACGTGCATGAAATATGTTTGAAAGACGATGCGGTTTGTGCGTTCATAACGTGTGCACGGTTGGCCTTGGCTGTAGTGGCAGGATGACAGGTGCACAGGCGTTTCTACCTGCACAGGTGCCACGGCTTGACCCTCTCACAGCTCGGCTTATTGCCTTTGTGGTCTCTCAGGGAAGGACACAATTGAGAGCACGCGGATGGAGAAGGGATGAAATAAAGCAGAGAGGGAAGAAGCGAGTTCCAGCGAGTGTGATGAAGACTGAAGGAAGACAAGATCACAGGGGGATGATGGAACAAGAAAAACACTGTATGCAAATGAATAAAAGTGCCATGCTTGTATGAACCGCATCAAAAGCTCCTAAAAATTAAGGTTAAATGATAGCATTCTTCCACAGAAAATGAATATATTTGGTTATGGTGTTTGGGGGCGGCACAGTGTATTAGTGGTTAGCACTGTTGCCTCGCAACAAGAAGGTTGTGGGATCGATTCCCACCTGGGGTCCTTTCTGTGTGGAATTTGCATGTTCTCCCCGTGTCTGTGTGGGTTCCCTCCGGGTGCGCCGGCTTCCTCCCACATTTAAAGACATGCAGGTTGGGTGGACTGGAAACTTTATACTGTCCGTAGGTGTGACTGTGTTTGTGGTCCTGTGACAGACTCGCGCCCTGTCCACGGTGAACCCGCTTCACGCCCTGTGACAGCTGGGATAGACTCCAACCCCCCGTGACCCTTATTTGGAGTAAGCAGTTGATGATGAGTGAGTGAGTTTTGGTGTTTGGATTTCTCATAGGACTCATCAGGCTGCACAAACCAAGTGAGAATCAACCAAATACACAATTTCCAAAAGTTTTGTTATTATTATTGTTAAAAATCAAAGGGACTTCCTCATTAAGGCAGGTTTTCATTACTCTCCAAACAGATCCTTCTTCAGAACAAACATAAAACACATTCGTTCCTTCTCTCATCTTAAATTCCTATGAACTAAATCTGCAGTGGAACTGAGTTAAAAACATTGCATGTTAAGAAAAGAGAAGTTCAAACAAATTGCTCCTGATTGTTGTAAAGACAAAGAGAAGCCATTTTCTTTTTGCCCTGTCTTGCAGGAACAGCGAGCGATGGAACCTTTACTGGTAGCAGCGAGAAGAATGCGTCTCCTCTCTGGCTCCTGCATAGCAGATTATGAAAATGAGCAGGAACCAGTGACCCCACAGCTTTCATTGCATATTCAAAGGGCCTCCACATACTCTGGATGCTAATAAATAAAAGAGAGCCACAGGCCGAGTGTGCATGTAGGGCCAAAGTGGAAGACGCCTCGCTCTGCTGTCTGATGACACAAAAAGTCAGTGCCCTCATAAATGGGACCAACCTGTGTCCAGGTTTCTTTCACACTAAGTCAGTCTAGTTTTGGTGCAGTTCATTGACAAGTCTTGGATCAATCTACGTATCTAACAGATTTACTGCAAGAGTATAGTGTGCAGGTTTGGATATCGTATTTGGTCAAAGATGTCAACGTCTTGAAGGGTATATGGAGTTAAACTAGTAAAATGGTCCCATGTCAACACAACTGCAACTATGCAAAAAGATTGAAACAGCTTGTTATGGTATGAGACACAAACAATTCAGAAGTAAACTGATTCTTGTCCCCGCTGAACAGATGTAGATGTCAAGAAGGCGTGAAACAAGTGATTATCTCACTAAATGCAAATAAACATTTTACCTGATTACACATTTCTCAAACATTATAGGTATGCTTACCTTAGTCTAGCTGTCCTCCTCATTGTGGTTCTCACTGTCCCACAAAATAAAAACAAGTGCTGAGTAGTGTGAAGATTATTCCCTGTCTTTATTCAAGGACATATAAAGGTTTTTCCCTTTCTTTACGCAGAATTATGGTCTTTCAGTTTGAGAGCATGATTCATTAATTTTACTCATTCTGTAAGACTAAGCACATCCTCCTCCATCAGACCTTCTCCTTTCTTCTTCTTGCTTTATGGTAGTTGGCATACAGGTTAATTATGTATTAGTGTTGCGTTCAGCCCCGGAGTGTGGATCAGATGTGATATGAAATTTTAGCACGTTATTACATGCACATTTCTATGAAGTTCCGTGCAGGGTTAGCATTACGTTTATGGTTAGAATAACAACAATAATTAGTAAAAGACAACTTAAAACATTTATTTCTCATTTGGTTGAGCTGCCATCTTGTTGTCGATGATCTTGTCACAGTCTCCCAGCAGAAAGTACATGGGATATGTATGAATTAGGCTCAAATTTTTGTGTATTACTTTTAATATGTTTAATCATGATTTTTTTACTTCATGAGAATAGGCTGCTGAAAATGAAGCTGCAACACTGTACACGCCTGACTTTTTTTCAGCGTGTGATCCAAATGCTTTTACATACAAGACAAAGATGACAGCAACTGCTGTGGTGCCGTTAAAGACACGTTCATGCCGTGTTTTCTCATGTGCCTGTTTGTGTATTAGATGGTAAGATTTGAGGGTTTTTGTGTGCTTGCTGTGCCTGTCTGTCTGGTCCCAGCTTGTATTAACAGGCTGCTGTCTGTGAGGCATCTCTGTAAAGCTGCAGCGGACACGGCGCTTCATTGGCAAACATGAGCCTTGTGCCATAAAGACCCTCTTGACAGACAGGAGGGAGAAGGAGAGTAATTGCTGCACAAGGGTCGAGCGGCTACTTTCTGTATGAGTGCGTGTCATGGAGTGAGAACTGTGCAGAGACAGAGAGACAAGCTGACAGACGAGGACATTTCTCTTCCAGCTTGGCCAACTGACCGAGCGCCTTTACACAGCTTCCAACAACACAAAGTTTCACAAGCTCACGTTTATTTTTTAGTGCAGAAAACAAGACTCCTCGTATGTTTGCAGCATCATCCTGGTTCACACAGAACATAGTGCTGTGCATGCATTAGTGTTGCACGCGCAACCCAATTATCTCAACAAACAAATCAAAGAAGTAAACTGCATTTTTCAGACATGCATGAAAGAGATTTAAATCCCCTATTTCACAATGATAAAGACAAGAACCATGCAGTGCAGATTTACCAGTAATCCTGCTAGCAAACAAATAAAACAAACAAACACACACACACAAAAAAACGCACATACCGACCAACAATATCTATAAGTCATTTACAAACAGGAAGCAACCAGGGATTTGCAAAGGAAAGAAACTGACAAACAAGCTTACTTCAAGCAACATACATCAATGAACACGCTCGCTCCTAATTTCTATCATGCATGTCAATTACTATTCCTTGCAACAAACCCAGACTTGTCCAGCAGGTGGCACACAAGCAACATATCAATTCAACCACACCTGCTCCTAATTTTCATCATCCATCAAGCATCCACTAACGATCCAGCAGGTGGCACACAAGTAAATGGGACTATTAAAAACATTCTTCTCGTGATGGAAGTAAACATCCGAAATGGAGATGGCTATATTATCTAGCTGCACATTACAAAACAGATTGTAAAACAAATGGTAAATGGACTGCATTTATAAAGTGCTTTTCCATCTGCATCAGACGCTCAAAGTGCTTTTACAATAATGCCTAACATTCACCCAGATGTCAACAAGAATATGGAGTAATATATATTCCTTTCATGTAATTCGTTATCACTCTGGGTAGGACTGAGCTTGTGAGCTTGCTAGCTTAGCCCAGTTATTGCACTGGCTGGTCAAAGCAACTAGCTTGTTAGCATTACCTGTCTTGAAAACAAGCCTGAGGGCACTTTTGAAAAAAAAAAAAAAAGATTATGTGTTTTGCAAATATTTGTTTCACCCAAACCATTGAATGACTAACAAAGATAAATAAGTAAGATATGTACTTGATGATGTCATAAAGGACTGTGGTCACAAGCAGGCTCACTGCAGTAGATTTTTCGAAAGCTACGTTTTTGTTCAGTGTCCTCCACAGCCTTTTTCCTTTCCTCGCTTCCCCGTCTTCCCTTTTATCGGTGCTTCTCTGGCTGTGTTTTTTTCTGCACCAAGTATTTTGTTTACCTACTTGTCATTGCTGAAGTGCTCGCTCTCTCCATTTGGCTGTGAGGAGCGCGTGCACCGACACATTAATACAGATTCCAGCCTCAGCTAGCTCACTCGCTACAAAACAGGCCTTGAAAGCCAGCCAGCCCTTCACATCTCGCATCCTTACCCTTTCTGTGTCCTCTCTCTCTGTCTCTCTCTCTCTCTCTCTCTCTTCTCTCTCTCTTTTTCTGGTGCCTGAGTACAATATTGTTTTTTTCTTCTTCGCTGGCTGAGGGAGGAAGAATGGTATTTTAGAGCTAAATGGAAGCCGTGCACTTAAGAGTTTGGCTCTGGCCTTCACAATGATGCCAAGAGATGCGAGAAGTATTCGTTCAGTGAAAACAGTCGACTGTCGGAGCACATATCGCCGAGGGGGATAAACGCTGCGCCAATGCATTTGTGGTTAACAGTAAGTAACAGTTTGCAGATATTTTCCACATCAAAAGAAGGCTGCCCCCCCCCGCGCTCCAATCACAAACATCCAACTTTACTTTTCTAAAACCGTGAAAAGATGCTTCACTTTTCAGTTGATTCAAACCACTTTCTTTTGTGTGCTTGGATTCTGTAAGTGTCAGAGGTAAGGTCATACGTTTGAGTCCTTGAAAATCAAAGAGGATGAAGCAGAATCAGAATCTCAAAAGCTTTTTGACTCTCAAACTCGCTGTCACACCCCCACCTTTAAATAATAAAAAAAAAGCCCTGTTTTAAAACACTTTCCTTTCATCAGTGATGAAGTTTACAACATCACATTTGGGTTAACCTCATCTAACCAACGTAGGAGGTCAGAGGTTGTGCTCCCACGCTTGTTTGGTTGTGTATCGCAAAAATCAATTAACAAAGCTGAATAAAATTCTACAAGAAGAATTTTGGAGATGCCGATCTGCATGGATGGGGTCTTGGGTCGGGTTGTGGAAACCAGTGGCTTAGGTGCCTCTGCTGGTGAGGTAAGGTATTAATGGGCCTGGCTTTGTGGACAATATGCTGGAATCAAACCCTGATTGCAGTGCCAGAGAAGATGAATTTGGAATGTGAGTGTCTGGAATTGAGATGGTCTGAAATCAAGACTAAGATCAAGGCATTCAGTGACCACAAGTCAGATTCCAAATGTCAGCCACTGACATCAGAAGATGCCTGGCAAGATCTTATGGAATCAGCAGGTCCTTGGATCAATGCATTGGTGATGCCAGAGAATGAAGGTCGAAGTCTTCAGGGTCCTGGTGCTTACTGTATGGTTGTGAGATTTTGATGCAAACAGTGACCTAAGGTGAAGACTGGATGTCTTTGGTACCAGGTGTCTTTAGGGGATTGTTGGGTACTGCTGGAATGACTTTGTGTCAAACGAACGAAGGAAGAAGGAAAGAAAGGAATAAGGGAAGAAGGAAGGAAAGAATTTTGGAACCCAGCAATGGATAACACATAACCACACTGTACATCATAGTTGAGCCGTGATCCAAATGGACCCCATATAAACTGTGGAGTCGATACAAAGTTGAAATATTTGTGTGAAATGCCAATTTCTTGTCACAATGTCACTTGAACAACCTGCTGCGGGCTCAATGTACATCAGGGTCCAAGCACGGGAAAAATCACTCTGAAATATCAGCACCAATGACTGAGTGTGCCCTGCATTTTCCCTGTGCCATCCTGAATCCAATAAACTCCAGAAAGAAGAAGAGAAGGAATAAAACAACAACTTTCCCCAACTTTTACCGAGCGGTGTGCCACTTGAAAAGGAAAATTCTATTTGTCTTCTCTTTTTTTGCTGATCTAAAAAAGCATCCGATCTAGGACTAAAAATTGTGATTCCACCCAAACTATTGTGATCAGTTGCACCCCTAAACCACACCCAACCCCCATGACCAGTTAATATTCTGTCAGACAAACGGATGAGACGACTCTTTATTTCAGCGAAAGAAAAATAACGTGTTAAAGAAAAACTAAAGGATTCACCTGAAACTCAAAGCTGCAGCAGCAATCCAACATCATGCTGCATAAATTATAGAAGAAGCTGCTCCATTATGCATTTGCATCCAAATGTGAAAAAACCTCAATTGCTGCTCTTCACTGTTTGAAACGCATCATTCTGCAGGACAAAGAGCTTATACAGACAACAGTGGCATTATGGGAAATCACCTTATGCCTCCCGGAGATTGTGCGCCGCTACATATGGATGACACCGTTTTCTGCAAACACGTCAACAGCAGCAACTCGAGCAGATACTAATGCAGCCACTCCAGCTAAAGCAGAACGTGTGAGTGAATACGGGCCGCGTACTTCACATCTGAGCATATTTATTTTATGTGTGTCGTATAGACGCCGGCTGCCGACATCTGTATGCATCCCAGCTTCCTACTCCCTGTGTTTCCTCTTCATACAGCTCCACCATGATGAAGTCCGTCGCAGGGGCCCGACCCAATATCCCACGCCTAATAAACTAATACATCATTAATGAGAGGGAGGAAGAGAAAACGGAGTCCAGCGCCTGGCTCCAGAAAGCTATTGCTCCACAGCTCAATAGGCTTTCTAACAAGGCTCTGTCCTTGAGAGAGGCTGCATACTAAAAACTTCTCCATCGGCCGCTGTGCCGAGCAAGGGGAATTCATAAACAGAGGACAGAGGGAGGGAGGGAGAGGAGAGGAGAGGAGAGGAGGGAAGGTGAGGCTGGCTCAGAGAAATGGTCAGACAGAGAGAGAAAGTGAGAGAGGGGATTCAATCCAGGTCTGCTTTCATTTCCTTCATTATCCTCAGATTGGTTCGTCCCAACACCTCTCAGTCCAGATATATGATCAATAACCACCTTTTAACTTTGCCTGACTATTGGACAAAGAGAAACATGTCACGGGTGTCAGTGCAGCATAAAGAGGGTACTGAGCGAGGAAATCCATGTACGCTTCCCCTGGTAGCTCAACGTGATCAGACATGGTCGCGACAACTGAAACTAATTATCACTATTATTACCTCCACCACAGAAGTCAGGTTTGTTGGTTTAAATAAACCGATATAAAGTCTATAACTCCCTCATAGTTGTCAGGATGTCTTGGTGGCTTCCCGCACTTGTCTCTTTATACTGGAGCTACAGTATAACTCCTTCGGACTTGTCTGGGTGACTTGGTGGCTTGATGTATCCTTGCACTGCAACTGTACTTATAACTCCTTCAGAGTAGTCTGGGTGTCCTGGTGGCTTCCCTCACTTGTCCCCTTCTTGTACTGCAGTTGTACTTATAACTCCTTCAGAGCTGTCATGATGTCTTGGTGGCTTCCCTCATTATTCTCCTTTTTGCACTGTCAGTTTTTGAGAACTGCCTCCCTCAGACAGATTTACTATACAGCACCATACTATTTATATTTCCTAATAACTGATTGACTGTAAAGTCTGAGACATATTCAGTGTCTTGGACATGTTCATGTATCCATCCCCTGATTTATCTAAACAAAACTGGCTGTAAAAGTGATGATTTACTGTAAATTCATCAAACTGTCATGTTCACATGTTTACATGAGTAATTTTTATTTCACTACAAAAACTTTTTTCTTGTTCAGTGAGTAAATTAAATATTTTAAATGTAGTATATGAATATTTAAAAAAAAATTAAAGATTACATCTAAATAAATTAACTATAAATATGTTATGAAATAATTTGATATTGAATATGAATATTTGATATTCATATTATATATAATTGATTCCTGAACATATAAATTCTGTGACTAAAAAATCAGAGGTGCTAATAATTTAAACCACGGCTGAAACGCTCGTGTTATTTGACTGCATGCTTTAGCACCAATTTATACATGCACACATGCGCACACACACATGCACACACACACAGGACGCCTCTAAGCAAATAGAGCCACAGGCCTTATTTGAATGGAGATAATTGAAAATCAGACTTGTTTATTGGGCTAAACAGAACGACAGACACTCACAAAGGTAGGTGGTGAGCGCGAGCTTAGCGAATATTAGCATAATGTTCATGACTGAATGATTTCTAGGTCCATTAGGCCAGCGAAGGACATTCTAGAAGTTCACTTTTCATAGCTGGAGCTAAATGCTGAAATATGACTTCATTTTGAGGTGTTACTCTAAAATGATGAAGTGGCATTTCAGAGCTGACGCCAGGCTGCAGCGGCGGAATGGGAGCTGAAATGTTTTGGCTTTCTTAGAAATAGCAGCAAGAGGAGGTGGTTTGCAAACACTTGTGAGAGTTTTGGGAGATTGTCCAAGATTTTCATAATGTTTGATGGAAATTAGCAGACGCCGTGATTAAGCTTCTCGTATCGTCGTTGTCTGATCACTGATGCAGCACGTGCACAGCCGCCATACCCAGAATACTGCGCTGGTTTCTCTGATTACAACTCGTTCAGTTAGTACCTAAGAAACGCACGCCCCACCGCTGCAGCCAGAGACATGCAGAGTCCAAACCAACCGTCCAGTAATGTTTGTTCACTCAACAACCACAGAAGAAAAACACTCAAATTTCTACAAGCGGCAGTCAACAACTTTAAACTGCTCAAATTTTTCCCCCGATACTTTTTTATTTACAGAATTCATACTTCTGCCAAAACCAGCCGTCCTCTGTGTGCGTCCTGAGCACAGACTGTATAAATAATGAACAAACCCTCTGTGACAGATTTTAAGCTAAAAGTGGTTGGTTTTGTATGTCGCCATCTTGGCAGTGTAAGACTCCACCCAACTTCAGCCAACCAATAAATCAAAACAACCATATCCCTTATTATTCTTAACTTTAAGCATAAAAACCTCAAATTGATAGGTTAAAAATTATTTTCTTTTTGTATCAAGGCCCGGCTTCATAAAGCGGTCTAATTATATTTAGTCGACTAAACTCAGTTAGTCGATTAATCTTTTGATGTTAGTCATTGCGCAAAGCACTTAGTCGGCTAAAGTTTCACGTTAGCTGACTGAAGTTTTTAGCCTGGTACAGAGGAGGCTAATCTTATTTTAGTTGACAAAACTTCAGTGTCTTACGTCATAAATGGTGGCTATCACGTACGACCACTTGATGGAGCAGGAAGGAAGGAGAGACTTTCGGCAGGAGCGGGTGTTCTGCGACCGGAATAATCCATTGGAGATGTTTACGGATGCCAAGGCTGGGAACGCTTCTCCTCTGGTCTCGGCTAGCGGACTCTACCATGTTTGTAGCAGAGGACCAACCTGGAACTTTATGAAACCATGCACAGACTATAAGCATGTTTGTTTTTGGTGCAAAGTTGCACATTTTAACATGAGCTTCTATGGGGATTGACTCACTTTTGGAGCCAGCCACCAGTGAACACACAGTGGATCATCTACTTCCACGAATTCAAATATGGACAATTTCCCATGATGTTCTATATATTTTGCTGTACCTATACCAACCACGAGGTGGCGCATCATATTGCTGAATTGGTCTATTTAAGCACATTTTCTCCTTTGTTGAAACAAGGGTGATGATCTTTTCAAATGGATCAGCAATCGTGCACTAATTCCGTTTGAGGTCACACTGCTGGATAACGAGCAAAGTGCATCAACATTTGAACCTGTCTGGAGACTGCATTCTCCATCAGGACATTTTGTTGCCACATTTGCTCAAGAACCATAATATCTATTTATAACATCATTTGCATTCCAAACCCGGCTTCACCATTGCAGCAACAGTTCATGCTGGTTGTTTGTGTGCACGTGAGGCATAATCCGTCAGCAGGTTAATGATGGCATCAGTCGTCTTTGAGGTTGGAGGACGGTGGGACAGGACTGGTGATTTCCTTTCTCTTTGCTGATATTTATAGTTTATTAGATTAAAGTATGGCTTTAATCAAAATGAAATTTTCAAGGAAGTGCTTTAAATATGAGCGATTCACAACAGCAAAGTCAAGCACATCATATCTACATGTCAGTAATGGATGAGGCGCCAAGCACATTCATCCAAGTTAATATCCGGGCTCAGACACAGTCATCCGGAGGTAAAATCAAAGTCAAGACTCACATTTCCTTCAGACACAATAAGAGCGGAATGGCCAGCAGAAGAAAAACTCAGGGATGGTGTCGCCACTCCTCCTCCTGCATTTAGCTGGGTCTTGCTATAACCCAGTCCCGGATCCTTCCTGCTCAACCTCCAGACCAAGCAAGTAGTCCATTGGCCAAGCAGGTTTTAGGTACCACTTAAGGAGACTGAACAATGCTTACAATCCTATGAGCTACACAAAATGTATGGTGGTCATATGGTGGCAGGTGCAGAATACATTTAAAAATGCTCCAATCATATTGAAAAGTATGCCAGATTATTTGTCTAATCGGAAAGATTCCAAAAAAGGTATAGATTGGACTATCTATGACTGAATGTTGTGGAGTTATAAGGTAAAAACAGCAAAAATGGTGACAAAAGTCAAAAGTTAAAGTTGATCCAACTTCAGGAAAAACATGATGCAAATTATTGCTTGAGCTAATAGGATTTAAAAAACAGCATAGTTTGCACCATCTGTCATGCTTAGTTGTCACGTTACAGGGTAACAACATAAGTCATATGTCATAGATTTCAATGGACGTTGACCTTGTTTGTCCAATACTTTAGAGACCAAACATTCAACAAGGTCAAAACTGTGAAATTTATTAGTTGAATAAATTTATTAATCCTACAAAACAAATGAAAGGCATCAGAGGGTTGGTGCATACTCTCCACACTCTACACAACACAATATAAATGTACAGGTAAATATACTCATGCCTGTAATGGTATTTTTGACTATGTCTGACTGCATCACATGACTTCTGTGTGACATCATTATGAAGTTATTCATACCAAATCATCACCAGTTTCAAATCACATTTTTGTAGATCATTACGTGCTTTAGATCACCCATCGAGGCAACTTGGTTCTTGTGAAACACAAAAAACATGGTTTTTCCAACCATGTTCTCCTTGACCTTTGACCAAACTACTCTAAATCTCATCACCTGTAGATAGTAAGTAATATTAGTAAAAGTAAGTAAGTAATATTCCCACCAACTTTGAAGGAAATCTGTGCAGCTGTGTTTGAGTTATCTGTCCACAGACACACACGCCAGCGAAAACAATACGCTGCTTTGCTGCTTCGCTGGTGCGAAGGCAAAAAACAAGCAAAAAACCTCAACCAAAAAACAAATTGGTTTACATAAATGATGAACCTTCCTGCCTTAAATTCTGAAAGCAAAACTGATAATCTGGTCAGAAAAATCCCAGTGTCGGAGCGCAGGTCAGTCGGCAACACGGCTGGTTGTTTTTATTTCCATGTACAGTATCTGAAGACAAAGGGCAACTTTCAGTCTCCAAACTGATCAAACCAACACTAAGGCGGCTGGATGCCACAGTGGAAAGAACCGTACAAGTGCACCTTCTTGTTTTTAAAGCAAAAACTTCCAAACATGCTCCGATTCCAAATTCCAAAATATGAGGCGACGGCGTTTCTGTGTTTGATCTTTGTTCTTTGAACTGTGAGACAAAACAAGCAATTTGAAGACGTCATGTAGAACATTCAACTCAAACTGACATTCTTCCACTAATTTGTTCTTCCTTGAAATCCCAGCAGATATTAAAGGAAATCACACAGGCAGAAGAAGAAGAAGAAGAAAAAAAACAGTGGAAGACAATCACACGACGACCTCCTCAGGGAGGCGCGAGGGAGACGAGGTGCAGAGGAGAGAAAGATGAGGAGCAGCAGTTGGGAGAAAAGGGGGAGGCAGAGGAGGAAGAAAGGGCAATTTGGTTTCCACTCTTCTCTAATCTAATATGTGGAACTGTGACTGATTCCGTGTCCTAAACCAGGA
Source organism: Thalassophryne amazonica (assembly GCF_902500255.1). Taxonomy (NCBI): domain Eukaryota; kingdom Metazoa; phylum Chordata; class Actinopteri; order Batrachoidiformes; family Batrachoididae; genus Thalassophryne; species Thalassophryne amazonica. The sequence continues at coordinate 55,390,377 of NC_047121.1, read as the reverse complement.
CCCCAGACGCTGGGAAAGGAAACCAAACTTCTGCTCGCCTCAGGGAGGAGAACCAAGGAAGGACAGGAGCAGAAGAGGAGCGAGGCAGAGCAGGGCCAAATAATGTGTCAGCTCTGGTGAGAAAGAGCGATCGAACCAATTCCAGAAATGGGAGCGAGATATTCCCAGAGCCGGCGTGTTATTGCCAAGATATAGGGCAAAGCAAATATCCAGTACAGCAGAGTACATTCTCTAGATGTGTGAGGGCGTGCACACGTTTGTCTCTCTCACACTTTAAGACCTGTTGGAGTTTTAAACCTTTACTCCAGGGATCCACTCAGACATTTATCTCCATCAGCCATTTTTTTTTCGATGGGATAATTTTGCTGGCCAGTTCTCATATGTTCCTGACGGCCGACTGGAAATATCCACTGCACGAATATTGCTCACATCTACATCGAAATGTTTTGTAGAAATTATTTTGGAAATTTAGAATGACAGGAGTCCAGCAGAGGAAAGAGCGTTTGTGTCATTACGCCGTGTCGATCGTGGCATTACCATCATGTTGAGGGAACCACCTTGGCAACACATCTTTCTGATTTTCATCCAGAATGGAAAGCTTTTTGTCGGGATTTTGGGAGTCCATGAAGACATTTTTTGGAATACAAGTTGTGGATTTTTCTTTAAACTAGTTTGGGAGGTCAAAAATCACAATTTCATTATTATTATTATTATTATAGCAACTATTTATACTGAACTTTTTAAGGAATCAAATCACTAACCTGGCTATTCCACAGAGCACTGTTCCTTCCCATTTAATCCAGAATAGCAAATCAGGGCACGTTTTGAAGCATCGTAGTAACTTCTTGTGTTGTGTGGGCCGCTGAAGAGGAGGTACTGCTGGCCCACCACCACTAGAGGGCGCCCTGCCTGGAGTGCGGGCTTCAGGCACCAGAGGGCGCTGCCGCCTTACAGGAGCAGCCAGGACGACAGCTGTCATCCATCACTGGAGACAGCTGATCCCAATCAATACGGAGGTATATCAGCAGGACGGCATCTCCACCTCATTTGCCGAGATATCGCCATTCCAAAGAGGTAACGACTCTCAGCCGTTCGTGGGCTTATACATAAGTATTGTTCTGTACGTGTTTTGCAGGAGTACCTGTTTAATCTCAAGACAGCAGGAGCTGGTGACTGGGAGCTAGGACTGCACTCCTTTTCCCCCTGAGAGATAACTGCTTACTCTGCACATTCTTGATTGTTGTTGACGAGAGGTGGAGGTGGACTCTCCACCCTCCGTGTTGCTGGGTGCAGCCGCATCCACACCTGACTGTTTCTGTTTCCTGCCAGCAGTACCGGATCCGGCGAGCGGAGGCAGTGGCCACCTGGGAATTCGGGACTTGGCGGCTCCAGTATCCCCGGGGTCCGGTGGCGGAGGAAATCGGGTTGGTTCCGGTTCGACTTGGACAGACGTCTCCTATCGTCGAGCCTGCCCACACGACACCTTTGAATTAGACTCAATCTCCCTATTGTTATCAGTTGTATTTGTTGTGCCTTTTTTCACAACAGTAAAAAACAGTGTTATTTGATTCCTCCATTGTCCGTTCATTTTCGCCCCCTGTTGTGGGTCCGTGTTCCTACACTTTCACAACATCTTGGTCCATATTTGTCACTTTTGAACAAACTTTGTTTTGTATGTGTAGTCGTTATGGTCAACATTGGCACCAAATTGGGATCCAATTTTTAAATTCAAAAATTTAATCTAGATTCTCAAAAATTATTGATAGTACGTGGTAACTTTCAGGTTCAAACGTGTTTAAACGGGTATTCATAGTGACTATGGCTTGAAACCTGCCTGATCGCGCTCCATCGGGGTTAAAATTTGAAGTAGAAGCACCGTTTGTTGCAGTTCTGGCCGAGGGCGCAACTCCTTTTCTTTCATTTCCGGGCGGGTTGCCAGGTCTGCACTTTATAAGCCAGCCTGTTAGAAAGCAAGCAGTTTCATCCTGTGTTTGCACTTTTTTGGATCATGGGCGATTGCAGTAGAGTGATGCACTGTGGAGTAGGGGTGCAAACAAAATAAACTGCAATAATAAAAGAATACACTCAAAAAAAAAAAAAAAACCTGATGCATTGGATGAACTCAATTCAATCATGTGCAGGATTTCCATCCAATAAATATATGTAGCCCCAACTCAAACAAAGTGCATTCATGCAAGATAATTTAATTTAATTATATGTAGTCCCAACTAAATTAAGTTACATTACCTTGCATGGATGTGTTTTAATTGAGATGGGGCTACATATATTTATTAGATGGAAATCCTGCACATAACTTCATTGAGTTCATCCAATGAGCCATTTTTGAATGTACAATAAGAAAAAATACCCTGTAGGTACGCACAAAAATCCCAATTGAAAGAGCTGATGACACAAATAAAATACTTTATACTCCAGTGTAATTATATATAAGGTTTTCCTCTTCAAGAGGGAATTTTTCTCAGGTTCAACTTATACTGTGGAAAATACTGCATTTTTCAAGAACTGAATCCACAAAATACTTAAAAAGGGTGTTTAATTTTTACAGGACTAAAACCCAGATCCACATAGTGGTTGTCCAACTTTTAATCCTACTGAGTAAACTGCTTTACATCCTGTAATCCAGAGAACATACCTTAGTCACCTGATGGTGTGTTTGGATGGAATAAAGACTTGCAGATTGTTGGTCCTCTATTCCACAGTACAGGACTTCCCTGGTCAATCAGGTAAGAGTGTGATGTCACATAGAGTCCTCAGGGATCAGCATGTATGTGTTTATGTGTTGACTATAATAAAGCAGAAAAAAAAATGTCTCAGAGTTGGAGAGCTGTGGTTGTTTGGTGATAACTCCCAGTGCTGTGAAGCTCGGGCTCATTATTTGCTCTTTTCACACCTCACAGGGTTAAAAAAAAAAGACTCTGAAGCAACAGGGAAATTCAACTATTAAGACTTCTCAAATCCCCTTGTAACCACGGGGCAATATCCAGAATGACTAGCTGTCGCTTTGAGACACTAATACTGAGCCGGCTGCCACACAAACACAAACACACGCACACACACGTGCACAGAGCACACAGCCTGAATTCTCTATTAGCTTATTGATTCTGGGCAGGACAAAAGGTTTAAAGGGTGAGATCTCTCAACAGGGATGGCTCAGAAGGCAATGCACCAAGAAGAGAGGAAAAAAGAAACACAACCCCAATCAGAAAAAGTTGGGTCGGTACAGAAAATGCAAATTAAAAACTCTGCAGTGATTCTTACATGAACTTTGTCTGTCTTCTGTTTCACTGCAGCCAGCAGGAACCCAAGATGTTTCAGGTTTTGTGTGGTCAACTTCACTTGTTAATATACCTCCATTCCTGGATTTCAGGCCTAAAACACATTCCAAGTAAAGTTCGGACAGGGCAATTTAGGGATAGTAATGAAGTAACAAATACTAAATAATGACGATATTTTAAACTGGTGATTGGAATCATGATGTGGTACAAAAGTATCAACAAAAGACAGGGTCTTTGAGGAGCAAAGATGAGTAGAAATTCTCCAGTTTGTCAACAAATGTTTGAGGTAAATTATCAAAATGTTTAAAGACAATTTGCCTCAACGAATGAGATGCATATTTTTCAATACAGTGCAGAACATCATTAAATGATTCAAGGAATCCACTCCCTCAGGCAGCACTGCAACAAGAACCGTCATTCATTAACAGCTGATATAACCATATGATCAAGCAAGTACATTGTGAAATTGTTGTCAAGCACTACAGTTACATTCACAAATACCACGTAAAACTGTAATGTGCAAAAAGAAGCCTTATGTTAACCTTGTCCAGAGGACTTTCTGGGTTCAGAGGCATCTGGGTTGGCTCATCACACAGTGGAAATGTGTATTGTGGCCAGACAAATTAGCCAATACCATTATTGACAGGTGATACAATTTCAACTCATTTAACATTTAAGTGATATTTGTACTGATTTGTATGTTTTGTGTGCTAAAGTACTTGTGGGGGTGCTGTTTCACCAAACTACAAATAATAAATAAATAAATGGAAAACTCATCAATCAGGATCGAAATTCAACATGTTCTTCAGTTATGATCAGTGATATTTGCAGAACAGCTGTGTCAAAATACGGTGCATCCGGAAAGTATTCACAGCGCTTGACTTATGCCACATTTTGTTATGTTACAGCCTTATTCCAAAATTGAGTAAATACATTTTCCCTCAAAATTCTACTCACAACACTCCATAATGACAACATGATTTTTTATTGCAAATTCATTAAAAATAATCATAATAAAAAGAAGTCACATAACCATAAGTATTCACAGCCTTTGTTCAATACTTTATTGATGCACCTTTGGCAGCAATTCCAGCCTCAAGTCTTCTTGAATATGATGCCACAAGCTTGGTGCACCTATCTTTGGGCAGTTTGGTCCATTCTTCTTTGCAGCACCTCTCACGCTCCATCAGGTTGGATGGGGAGCGTCGGTACACAGACATATTCAGATCTCTCCAGAGATGTTCAGTCGAATTCAGGTCTGGACTCTGGCTGGGCCTCTCAAAGACATTCACAGCGTTATCCTGAAACCACTCCTTTGATATCTTGGCCGTGTGTTTAGGGTCATTGTCCTGCTGAAAGATGAACTGTCACCCCAGTCTGAGGTCAAGAGCGCTCTGGAGCAGGTTTTCATCCATGTATACATTGCTACATTCATCTTTCCTTCAATCCTGTCTGGCATGATGCTGCCACCACCATGCTTCACTGTAGGGATGGTGCCTGGTTTCCTCCAAACATGACGCCTGGCATTCACACCAAAGAGTTCAATCTTTGTCTCATCAGACCAGAGAATTTTGTTTCTCATGGTCTGAGAATCCTTCAGGTGTCTTTTGTTAAACTCCAGGTGGGCTGCCATGTGCCTTTTACTAAGGAGTGGCTTCCATCCGGCCAGTCTACCATACAGGCCTGATTGGTGGCAGAGATGGTTGTCCTTCTGGAAGGTTCTCCTCTCTCTGCAGAGGAAAGCTGGAGCTCTGACAGAGTGACCATCGGGTTCTTGGTCACCTCCCTGATTAAAGTCCTTCTCCCCCGATCACTCAGTTTAGATGGGTAGCCAGTCCTGGTGTATTTGAACTTCTTCCATTTATGGATGATGGAGGCCACTGTGCTCACTGGGACCTTCAAAGCAGCAGCAATGTTTCTGTACCCTTCCCCAGATTTGTGCCTTAAGACAATCCCGTCTCAGAGATCTAAAGACAATTCCTTTGACTTCAGGCTTGGTTTGTGCTCTGTCAACTGTGGGACCTTATATGTAGACAGGTGTGTGTCTTTCCAAATCATGTCCAATCAACTGAATTTACCCCAGGTGGACTCCAATTAAGTTGTAGAAACATCTCAAGGATGATCAGTGGAAACTGGATGCACCTGAGCTCAATTTTGAGCTTCATGGCAAAGACTGTGAATACTTAGGTGTCATGGTCTGGCCCTTTTGGGGCCAGCTGTTATGATTTTGGACCTTTTTTCCATGTTCTGAGCCTCTATGACATGTCTTATTATCATTGTCATGTTCATGTTATGTTTGCTTTTGTTTCATTTATTCTCTGTGTATCTTTTCTTTGCCACATATTTTGTTTTGCTTTGTTTATTATTTGCTTTCACTCTTGGTCCCTTAGTTGCTTTAGTCTTAGTTTCATTGTTTATCACATTTATTATATTATGCTTTAGTCACAGGGTTTTGTTATTATTTATCGTCAGTGTTTTTAATCTGATTATGTTCCATTTGTTATGTATTGCAATTTCTGTTTATCAGTTATCTTGTTTCATTAATTGCATTATTCTGTAGTCATCGGGTTTGTTTATTCTCTGTTTATCAGTAGTTTATTTTGGCTCTTCTCTTTTGTGATTTCAGTTATGTCCAGTTTTGTTTTCAGTTCTCATGTTCATGCTCTGTCCTGGTTATAGTTGTATTTTAATCTGTCCATGGTTTCTGTTTTTGCCCCTACACCAGCTCTTGTGTCCTCGTCTGTGACTATGACTCTTTTTGTTCTGTGTTTTCTACCACTTCCACTCTTGCACCTGCTCATGTGTCTTTGTCTCTTTCATCACTCCATTCTGTGTTTTCCTGCCTTCACTTTCTTGCACTGTGCACAATCTTTGTCTTCCCCGGCCACACCCCTTCCAGAACTTTCACTGACACCTGCATCTTGTTTAACTGATTACACCACCAGTTATTTAAGCCCTCACAGTCTCACAGCTCACTGCCAGATCATTGTCTCTGTACACCTTCCAGCCCAATTCCTTGCTTTGTTCTTGCCTGTAAGTATTTTGACTCTGCCTTGTTTTTGACCTTGACTTTGCCTTGCCTCTGATAGCTCTTACACCGTGTTTTTTGACCTGTGCCTGTTTTTTGTACCACGTCTCAGCCTCTTGTCCTTCTGCTACCTTTGCATCGCTGCTGGACCACCTGTGTACCGAAAACCTGTCTGTTATTAAACCATTTGAACTTTATCAGTCTCGCGAGCTTGCATTTGTGTCCCTCTGGTTTGTGCCACACCTGATATTAGGTATATGTGATGTCTTAGTTTTTTTATTTTTAATAAATTAGCAAAAATCTAAAAATATATATATATTTTTATTTTGTCATTATGGGGTGTTGTGAGTAGAATTTTGAGGAAAATAATGAATTTCATCCATTTTGGAATAAGGCTGTAACATACATTGTGGAAAAAAGAAAGCGCTATGAATACTTTAAACAGTCACAATAACCATCAAGAGAAGAAGAAGGCAAGCCAAGGAAGAGAACATAACCTTCTGGAGTGCACTAAGGAGGACCTACAAACTGCCACTTGGACAAGCATTCACTTGTGCACAAGTAGGTAATATCCAGCAAATCCATAATCCACGGCAGCACATGACACGCATCCATCATCACAAAGCGTTCTCAATGTCAAATCTCAGCGCCATTCAAGCTCACGTTAGTGAAGAGCGCCACAACCAACGTGTTGAGGCATTTAGTGAGAATAATATTAAAAAGCCTGTGCATGCGTGTCCCTGTGCGTACAGCGCGCCTTCAGTGTGTCAGAGATGAAGAGCAACGCACGCGCGGCTCTCAGATAGGGACCCGTACGGGGCCCTTAGAGGGACAAGCAGAGCAGGAGAGAGAAATAAGAATTGAAAAGGAAAAATTCTTCCGTGGGGATCAGAGGGACCTTCACTCACACAGCCGGCTCTCGCCTGGATCAATCTGTCCTCCTCCACTCTTCACACTCTCTTTATGCCATTGTTTTTCTTCACACACACACAGAAAATGAATTCTGACTCAAAGATTCTTACCTTGAAGTTTTCAGTTTTACACTGTGCACATTTCAAGTCAAACCATGTGACCGAAACAAACTCTCAGTTGTTTTCTGTGTGCAAAATGATCACTGTGTTTTCCAGAGTATAAATCGTGTTTTTTTTTTTTTCCATTGTACTGGCTTGGAAGGTCCTGTGACTTCTACACCGAAAATCACATTTATTAATACTACTACTAATAATAATAATAACAATGACTATTTATACCAGAGTTTCCCATGACTCAAAGCACTAAACAATGTAAACTCTAATAATAAAAAATATCAATCGTAAAAAAGTGCACAACAACACTGCACAAAATCCCAAATGAAAGAGCTGAAAATACATTAAAAAAAAGATGTAACTTGTACTCCAGTCTGAGGGGTTTTACTGTTCAAGAAGCCTTTTTAACAGGTGAGACTTATATTTGGGAAAATTTGGTATTTGCCAGTCACAGAAGCAACAGCAATCACAAAATCTCAATAGTGTGTGTGTGTGTGTGTGTGTGTGTGTGTGTGTGTGTGTATGTGTGTGTGTGTCTATATACATACTCACTTTATTAGGTACACCTGTTCAATTTCCTGTTTCAATTCTCAGTTTCAATTTATTTTCATTTATATAGCACCAAATCACAACAAAGTTGCCTCAAGTCGCTTCACACACACTGTTAAACCAAACACTCCATTTCCATACAATAATTAAGTTAATGTAACTCAAACTTTGAAAAAAGTTATAGCCACTCTTTTCCATTAATTAAACTAACTCAAAAATGAATTGTCATAACAACTCAGTTCCTTTCAGTGCATTTAAAGTTTTGGGGCATTTAAGTGTTGGTGATGTATTTCCAGTGCATTCCATTCACTCAATTTAGTTGAATTTATGTAACGGAGGCCAGCAGGTGTCGCTGTGCATATGTAGTTAGTAAACCTCACTCCCAACCGCTCAAAAGAATTCTCTGGTCACAAGGCCAGAGTCCTGGGTTTTAGCCTTCCGGTTAGAGAGTCCGACTTCCATTCGGGAGATCGTGTCCGAGGGGAGCGAGTGGGCGGAGTCACAACAACACAACACAGAGTCAACAAGTAAACCAAAGAATGCATCAAAAAATCTAATCCAAATGTAATGCAAATTTTTTTTAGGCAGAAATTTGTCACTTTTTTTTTTTTACTGAAAAACAAACAAAATTTACATAAGTTTACAGTTTTTATTGATTGCTTTAACCTGTTTGAAGAAACTGGTAACCTCTCAGTCCTCATCATCACTCTCTCAGCAGAGCAAAAAACACCTCTTGCAAATGAGTTAACCCATTGTCATTGGTTTGACACAATTCCCCCACCCTTTTGCAAATCAGTTAACGCAGATGTCATTCAAGCAGTCCAAACTCCATTGCTTTAGCTGTGGTAACCAAACAGAAACCATATATTCCCATCTCTTAGAAACCTCTTGACTGGCATGAAATCACTGGAGCACCTGTTTGACACTGCTTCACACAACTTTTCAATTTGCAATCAGTCTGCAGGTTCAAAAGGTGCCACGTTGTGTGTTGTAACTTGCAAGCATGGATGGTCTAAGGCACATGAGAGTGAGAGGTAGAGGGCTCGGGGGAAGACGAGTCCGAGGAAGAGGAGTCCGTGTGCGAGGTGGGGGTGTAGCTGGAAGGGCTCAAGTCACAGATGAAATTTGGGCAACTGTGATTGATCATGTGGTAAATCATGGTCTTTCACATAGAGAGGATGGACAAAGAGTCCAACCTGTTCTCAATAGAAACACGGTTGCATCCATTTTCAGAGTTTTTCGACTGGAGAACAGGTAATGTTGCTCATACAGTATATACAGATATATCTGTAGTGATATACAGTATGTCATGTAATTTTATTCCACATGTCATGTATTCTTTATAGAATCGAAAGGCTACCGGTCGGTGGTGGTAGACGCAGACTTTTGAATGCTGAGCAGGAGGCAGCCATTGTGAACGTGGTTCTGGCAAATAATGCCATTAGGCTGCATGAAATCAGGGCAGCAGTGATTGCAGATCAGGGGGTATTTCGAAATGTAAATACTGTGAGTGAGACAACAATTGCCCGTGTCCTCAGTAGGAACAACATGGCTATGAAACAGCTCTACAGAGTTCCCTTCCAGAGGAACTCTGATGCTGTGAAGGAGGCCAGATGCCAATATGTGGAGGTAAGGATACATTACAGTACTATACTGTTGTGCCTTGGCATATCATGCAGTTACTGTCAACTGGAGTTACCTTTACTGTATGTAATTGTAATTTTGCTTTTTCTTTTATTCAGCGTATCATGGAGCTTGAAGCTGAGGGGGCACATCATATTTTAATCTATGTTGATGAAGCCGGCTTCAACCTCTGTAAAATGAGGCGCCGTGGGAGGAACCTCATTGGGCATAGGGCCACTATTACAGTTCCAGGGCAGAGGGGCGCCAACATTACTATGTGTGCTGCTATTTCTAATGATGGCATCCTCAGCCATATTCCAGCTGTTGGCCCCTACAATAGTGAGCGCCTCATTGCATTCTTGGACACCCTGCATGATAGGCTCATCCCGCCTCAGGAAAGAGGGCTGTTGAGGCCTGGCATGCCACTGTTTGTAATCATCTGGGACAATGTGGCATTCCACCACTCTCGTGTGGTGAGTGAGTGGTTTGTGGGGCACCCGAGGATGATGATGCAATTCCTTCCTCCATACTCTCCATTTTTAAATCCTATAGAGGAATTCTTCAGTGCATGGAGATGGAAGGTATACGACCACCGCTCCTATGAGCAGATGCCCTTGCTCGATGCAATGACCGCTGCTGCCCAAGACATAGATGCAGAGGCATGCCAAGGATGGATAAGGCATGCTAGAAGATTCTTCCCTAGGTGCATCGCAAGGAAAAATATTGAGTGTGATGTAGATGAGGCCATGTGGCCTATTCATCAAGAGAGAATAGACTAGTAGAGATTTTTTTTTCTTTATTGTACAGAATTATTATTTTTATTTTCCTAATGTCTTACACAGTGACGGATTTTATTTTTTCTTTCATATTCTATATGTGGTTTCTGTTGGGATATTTCATTTGTTAGCCACGGTCTAAATAAGAAAAACAAGAATGAATACTGCAATCAATAAAATTTTCATCACAGCATATCTGGATCACTTTTTTTGCAAGAAAGCAAATTTGACTACAAATGGCACTGACGTGTAAGCTGCTCAGTCATTACTGTAGCTCAGTCATTAGGTACAATGACCAGTAATGCAGCACTGATTCACATTGAGTGCTGCATTTTGTATTTTGATGCCCCTTGTCTAATGACTGATTGGAAGCGCTTATGCACTTGTGTGCAAGTTGTGTTGTTTGAGGGCAAAATTTGCTTTTGGTCCACAGTTTAAATGTTTTAGCAGAGTTAGAGCCTTTTGCAAGCAAAATGTGTCATTTTGACCATTGGTGCCACTGTTTAGGCCTCTGCGTTAACTGTTTTGAGAAATGTGGATTTTGAGTCGACTACTGTGTCAAAGCAATCAATAAAAACTGTAATTAACTATAAATTGTTAAGTTACTAAAACTTTAATGGTTAAATTTTTGAAAATTATTTTATTTAAGTTGGCAAACTCAAATGGTTTAAGGCAATCGGTTTCCTCAAATGGACTGAGTTGAACTAATTAACTGAGAAGAAGTGGAGAAGTGGATAAGAAAGGGGATTTAAGTGACTTTGAATGTGGCGTATTGGTCAGAAACTACTGGTCTACTGAGATTTTCATGCACAACCATCTCTAGGGTTTACAGAGAATGGTCCAAAAAAGAAGATATCCAGTGAGCGGCATTTGTGTTAATGAAAATGCCTTCTTGGTGTCAGAGGTCAGAAGAGAATGGACAGACTGGTTGAACGGGCAACTGTGTGATGTCATCGTGTCAATATGAACCAACATCTCTGAGGAATGTTTCCAACACCTTGTTGAATCTTTGCTACGAAGAATTAAGGCAGTTTTGAAGGCAAAAGGGGTCCAACCCAGTACTAGCAAGGTGTAACTAATAAATGGCCAGTGTGTGCACACACCATTATCTGATCAGAGAGCCATGCAAAATATATCACAAATATTGCACCTGAATGTGTCTATTTTTTGTCCTTTTGTCATTCATTAAATGTATTCCATGAAATTTAAGGTAATTTCAGGTGGCCGTTTAACTAACTAACTTTCTACATATAAAAAGTGTGTGTATATATATATATATATATATATATATATATATACACACAATAGTGTTCAGAATAATAGTAGTGCTATGTGACTAAAAAGATTAATCCAGGTTTTGAGTATATTTCTTATTGTTACATGGGAAACAAGGTACCAGTAGATTCAGTAGATTCTTACAAATCCAACAAGACCAAGCATTCATGATATGCACACTTTTAAGGCTATGAAATTGGGCTATTAGTAAAAAAAAAGAAAAAAGAAAAGGGGGTGTTCACAATAATAGTAGTGTGGCATTCAGTCAGTGAGTTTGTCAATTTTGTGGAACAAACAGGTGTGAATCAGGTGTCCCCTATGTAAGGATGAAGTCAGCACCTGTTGAACATGCTCTTTGAAAGCCTGAGGAAAATGGGACGTTGAAGACATTGTTCAGAACAACAGCGTAGTTTGATTAAAAGTTGACTGGAGAGGGGAAAACCTATACGCAGGTGCAAAAAATTATAGGCTGTTCATCTACAATGATCTCCAATGCTTTAAAATGGACAAAAAAAACCAGGGAGGCATGGAAGAAAACATCAAAATGGATAGAAGAATAACCAGAATGTCTTTGATCAGCTCCAGGATGATCAAAGACAGTCTGGAGTTACCTGTAAGTGCTGTGACAGTTAGAAGACGCCTGTGTGAAGCTAATTTATTTGCAAGAATCCCCCGCAAAGTCCCTCTTTTAAATAAAAGACATGTGCAGAAGAGGTTACAATTTGCCAAAGAACACATCAACTGGCCTAAAGAGAAATGGAGGAATATTTTGTGGACTGATGAGAGTAAAATTGTTCTTTTTGGGTCCAAGGGCCGCAGACAGTTTGTGAGATGACCCCCAAACTCTGAATTCAAGCCACAGTTCACAGTGAAGACAGTGAAGCATGGTGGTGCAAGCATCATGATATGGGCATGTTTCTCCTACTATGGTGTTGGGCCTATATATCGCATACCAGGTATCATGGATCAGTTTGGATATGTCAAAATACTTGAAGAGGTCATGTTGCCTTATGCTGAAGAGGACATGCCCTTGAAATGGGTGTTTCAACAAGACAATGACCCCAAGCACACTAGTAAACCAGCAAAATCTTAGTTCCAAACCAACAAAATTAATGCCTCACAGATGTGAAGAAATCAAGAAAAACTGTGGTTATACAACTAAATACTAGTCTAGTGATTCACAGGATTGTTAAAAAAGCAGTTTGAACATAATAGTTTTGAGTTTGTAGCGTCAACAGCAGATGCTACTATTATTGTGAACACCCCCTTTTCTACTTTTTTTTTTTTTTTTTACTAATAGCCCAATTTCATAGCCTTAAGAGTGTGCGTATCATGAATGCTCGGTCTTGTTGGATTTGTGAGAATCCAACCTTGTTTCCCATGTAACAATAAGAAATATCCTCAAAACCTGGATTGTTTTTGTCACATAGCACTACTATTATTCTGAACACTCCTGTATATGCATTTGTATGTAAAAATTTATAATTTATAATTAATCAATTTTATATACATGTACATATAATACATATACAGATATAAATGTATACCTATGTACACCCCTCTGAGTCTGGTCTGCTTGAGGTTTGTTCCTATAATCAAAATATACCAGAGGGAGTTTTCTGAAGAGTGTTGCTGGTGATGTGCTTGATCAGGGTTCGACCTTAGCCTTGTGGCAACGTATGATTTGGTACTATAAAATATATATAATCAAATTACGCTGAGTGCATTTGCATACATATGCATGTATATGGGAGTGGATTTCTTTTGAGGTTGTATATTAAATGTGTTTTTAAATCGACTGAGCTGAAATAATCACAGGTGAACGCACCTACATGAAGTGCAGTCAACAGCAACAAGGACATAGAAAAGAGAGAAAAAGCCTAAATTATAAAGTGATCAGCACCATGACATCATTCTCGTTACTGCTATAGTACATAACATTTGCATTTAATTTTGAGCATGCAAAAACATGCACTTCATTAATTTTGCACGCTCACATCACAGCAGCAAGTTTCTGATATAATGATGCACATTTCCAAGAATGTTTTCCAGCACATTTTCAATTCACACATTTCTTCTGCTTGGAACAGAACAAGAATGACCAAGAATTATGGTTACTGTAAAAGAAAAATAGAGATAACCCATCTAACAATGTATACACACACACACACACACGCATGCACACAAACATTAATAATAAAGTAAATACAATTTTCATGTCAGATTCTGATTGGTTGAAGTAATGCCAGGCATTAGTCACGTCCAATAGTGTGACAGAAACCCTCCACCGTGACACAACAAGCAAATTTCTCTCCTGTTCGTGTCATACTGCTGCTCAAACTCCTCTCCCCACCCCCCCCACCCCCAATTCTCATCTTCCTATTTTCAATCTCTCATTTTAATTACCCAGAACGATGAAGAGGAGCCAGGGCAAGAAATTAAAAAGGAAAATGAAGGGGAGCGAGGCGCGGATGGAGAGAAAGGTAACGAAAGGAAGGTGGCGGTTGTGGGAGGGAGGGGGTATCTGCAGATGAGACGATAAACTATCTGTATAACTGAATTAGAATCGGAGTGAGAGGATTTAAATGGGTGAGGAGGGAAGGCTGATTTTATCTTGACAGCAGCAAAACACGGTGTCAGGTCAGTGAGGGAGCAGAACTGCACAACAGTCAGTTTGGCCTCAATCTGCTCCGTGTGCAGATGTGCACGCTCTCAGCAGGAGATATGATAGACGTGACCCTGGAGCAGACTGCAATCAGCTGTGTGTGTCTTTGTCATTTTGGCCCAGTCTTCCAGAATCAACCGTATCTGGATTATCCAAAGACACGTTTGTCTGCAGCTGACTGGACCTTGATCCTCCTCGAAGATCAGAAGGATCGTCTGTATTTGTCTTTAAAGCTTCTTTGCCAAGGAGAGATTTCAAATTTCACTGTTTCTGCCTCCAATGTCCATATGGATCATCAATCAGTAATAATAAAAGGGAACATTTATTTGGTCAAAGTATTTGGACACTGATGGAGGTAGTGATATTATATTTGGGTACTACCAGAAAAATAATAATCATGAGGGCAGAGGACAGACTTTGATCTTGAATTTGAGGGTATCAACGCTCAAATGTGGAGAATGGTGTCAGTTCTTGTGCTCATGTAGTATTTATGTGGTTCACTGTTTTATGGGCCCTTAACATAAAGCAAGCAAGTTGAGCTGGCAGCTGAGTGGATAAAGAGCTGACCTGGGTTCAAATCCCACTCATGCGACCTGTCTGTGTCCTAGTACAAGATAACTTATTCTGTAGATGACACAATTGTTTCCTTGTTGAAGAAAACCCTGTCACTGGAGCTGGCCAGATCAAGAACAGCCTCCAAATCTATGTCAACAACAACAATCAAACCTCTGAGCTTTACTGCTGTGTGAGTTCAGGATGGCGTGATACCACTATGTTATGCCCGATAGCATGCCGATACTGGATTCTTCAGTATCTGCCGACACCGATACTAATCTGATAAAGTTGATCATCTCATAAAACAATTAATTTTAGAATAAATACATCTGAATGGAGGTACTTTGCTAATCTAGCCATCGAACAATACAATAACACATGGGTGTCAAAATCCAACCCCTCTTCCTAGTCATGACACCTGGACAAGTAGGGGACTGCCTGTTGGGATGAAATATGGTGGAGACTTTGTGTACCCCGTGGCCGCTACGGTAGCCATGAGGCCCAACAAGAAGACCTGAACATGAGATGGCTGATGGGCTCTGGTGAAACAAGAAGGGTAAGGATCTTCAAGGACGGTGTGTCTGTCAGCGTGCAATGTGATTCCTACGTTAATCAAATCCACACACAGGTCTCCCTAGAAGAGACCGTCTTCCTTGTAGCCAATGGATTTCCATGATGATACTAACTCATACCATTAAGGAAATATTCTATACCCCAAAAAGAAAACCTACAAGATGACTCCGATGTGCAACACAAGACTCAAATCTGATCTGATATATTTGGCTAATTTTAGATGATACCGATCTAAAATATAGAATTGGCGCACCGCTAGTGTAAATCATTGTTAACACTCAAAAACAGGATGGAACAACATTCCGTGAAGATAAACTTGTGCCAGAGTAGTGGGAAAACTGTGACGAGTTGAAGAAGTCCTCATGAACCAAAACGTAGCACCTTATTGCGGGGTGGATGTTCCTGGAGCTAATGTGAGGTGTGCTGTTGTCTGAGTCTATTTTTACACGCCGGGTCTCAGAGGGATACAGGATCGTCTCAGGGGTGAATGTGTTCCTGCTGCGTGCGTGTCGCTCAAAGCTTCACAGCTGGCCTCTGGACGTCTATCAGCACATCTGTTCGCCAGGCGTGAAACGCACGTAGTGACAGGAAGGAAAGTACAGCAGATAGGGGAACAGGGACATGATTTCAAAAGTGCTGAAATGAAATCCTCCCGAGCTGAGATCACAGAAATACAGAGACAGATGAAAGCTTAGCCGCCATCGTCTGAGCTTCTCCAACACAACAAAAACATATCTGGTCTCTTCGTTATGCCGCGCTAAGAACTCCACCGTCGCTTCTGTAGTTTCTCATTTTGGAATCTTCGCATCATTCAGATAATTTTTAGAGCAGGCACTCTTTCTCCTGTGTTGGCAAAAAAAAGGACATTTTAATAATTGTTCATCTTTATTCTCCCTCGCTTCCTCTTTCTGTCTTATCCTTTTCTCTTGCTTCATCCTTCGTTTCCCTGCTGTGTGCTTCCCGCTTTCATTGGACTGCAATTTAAATATTTTGGCTTCAGAAGTGAAAACATAAAGTTATTAAAGCTGAAATGTCACTTCGTCACTTCTTCATTTGTATTGTTGTGGATGAAACACAGACAGACAGATGGAGGTACAGTAATAAAGACATGATGTTGTGGCACAAGGCTGTAAAATGGTGAGTTAAAAAAGAATAAGTTAAGTTAATCACAATTTCCAATTGACAGTATTGCTGTGCTTTGATGCTTAGACTCAAATTTAAGGTACATTAAGGGCAGGTCTTGGTATTGGTCTTGGGATTGGATGTCTTTGCCTTGGCCTTAATGTGCTTTAAGGTCAGTTTTTTTTTTCCAGATTTGTCCTTGGATGTCTTAATTTTGGTGTTGGATGTCTTTACTTTGGATGCCTCAGCCTTGGTATGTGATGTCTCTGCCTTGGGTGCCTCACCTTTGTAAGTCTCAGTATTGGTGTTGGATGCTGTGGTCTTGATGATCGAACTCCTTGGTCAGCTCAAGAAAATTTAATGCATTTTGAAGACAGATGGAATTTTGCTCAATTTAAAGTACAGTAAAGTAACCTCATCAATCTGCACAACACAGAATACAGCTTTTTCTGGAAACAATTGCTGTTCTTGAAGTTGCTTTCATAATAAAAAAATATTTAGGATATATAAGGTCATGTTCTTTGTCACTTTTGGGAACCTCCACCACTGTTTGATCCATTAGAATTTTTTTTTTTTTTTAATGGTAAATGGACTGCATTTATACACCACTTTTCCATCTGCATCAGAAGAAGCTCAAAGCACTTTACAGTGATGCCTTGCATTCACACAAACACACTCACACACTGATGTCAAGGTGCTGCCATGCAAGGCGCTCACTAAGCACCAGGACCAACTTGGAGATTATGTACCTTGCCCAAGGGCCCTTAGTGATTTTCAGGACTGCCTGGGTTTTGAACCGAGTATCTTCTAGTCTGAAGCTCAAAGCTTAAAGTGGATATGGACACGTAAACAATTAGGTAAAACTGATATAAATATCAAAAATATACATACAGTATAGTAAGTTGAAAGTGGTTTTAATCATTATCACTGAGAAATAAAGTTTGTACAGCTTCTCAAAAGTGTGTTTCACTGGCAGTGTTCCATCAGCGGTCACGTGATGCCGTGACGTCACAGCGTGTAGAGTCACGTCTTTGTCTGTTCGATTGACAACAGGAACAGATAGACCTCAGCATGGACAGTGAGTGATGAGATCGAGAACTTTTCTGACTCCTCTTCAAGTGTGGATTATTTCTGTGAGGAAATTGAGACTGACTCGGATCTTGAGGATGTTGCAGCAGTGATTAGATCCTACAGACTTGAGCCGTATCTTTTGGACAAACATTCAAACCAGGAGCATTTTGGCAGCGAAAATAATGCCGATGGTGCTTATGGCGGAGCCGAAGCAGAGGCATGAGACATGCCAATTCCGATGGATTTTGAAAGACTGCAGAATACGGAATGGTAAGGGAGGCTTTGATTTTTGTTGCTGCTGTTTATAACACTATAATTATAGCATTTTCGATTCTAGCGTCTGTTTACTGCCTTTGTTATTTTTACGGACCCACGATAGTGTAGCTACTACTTGCGGACCACCATCATTACCTTCAGGTTTTTGCCGTTTTCGAGTGTCAGGCATTGCATTCATCCGTGTTTAGTTCCGTTATTTTCACTAAAGAATAGGAAATAAACAGCAAAAGTTTTGAAAAAGATTGCCGAAAACAACAGTGAACATGCCGCCACCGTGTTTACTACGTATTGCACTGATATTTTTACAAGTTCCTTGACCATTTCAAGATTACTGTGAACATATTATTTGGGGTTGACATTTTAGGTGATCCTGTGAGCAGTGCGAGAACATGGAGACGGTAGAGGAAAGTGTCAGGAGCAAATGCGGGTGTGCGAGCGGAGGGAGCGGCAGCCTGACATTTCGTGCATCACACAACACTGTGGCTTTCCATCAATCTGCATGGACTTGAAAAGGCTAAAACCTATATTGCCCTTGTGTTTGTGCAATATGCTGCGACACACTGGTCAGGCATATGGACAAACAAGTCCCTGAGAGCTGTGTTTAATCAAAGTTTCTGCCGCTAAAAAAAGTGTAAACAACGACCGCCAAGCGTGCAAGCTGATACGGTCCACACGCAATGACATATTTCAGGTTTGGTGCTTAGTGGGAAGCTGGTCACGGGGCGTGCACATTTTTCAGTGGTGGGATGTTCAAATGTATATAACGGGAGAACCGCGTCCATTTTCCCAAAACGCTTAGGTTGACCAAATTATATAACCTTTGTTACGTGTAATAAGACTATGTTGTCTTTAAGTGTCATATCCACTTTAACTACTATACCATGACCTCCCCCCTCACATGTAGCTCCCTGCGGTACTCTTCATGACTACGTCTTGGTCATGAAGAGCAAACACCTCAGTGGAATAAGGAATTGGGTTACCAATATGCAGGGCTGGATCCAGTTCCGTGTCTTGTTCTCTGACACTTCATTTGCATTGTCCCAGTCCACCATGCAGAAAATGGGTACCAGCCTTGGCTCAGGAACCTGTGCAGGACTGGCGTAACATCCGGGGTAGGGTCTCATTCGCTTCACGGGACAGAATCTGGGGATAAGTACCGGCACCAAAGTGCCTCAGGGCCTATATGGGTTCAAGAACTTACTTGAAGTTAAAGGTTTGGGTCTCAACTACAACAGTGCCAGCGAATGGTTCAATATTTGTTTTTAAAATGTGATAATTGTGCTTCAGATCTTTGTATTTTCTGATAGATTTTTTTTCTCCTCCAATCCTGTAGATGCTGCAAACAACCATTTCACCTGTCATCACCCCAAAGTCTATCAGGAAAACCATGTATCCAAACCAAACCAAAGCGTATACACACACACACAGCCACGTTTCCAACCGTCCAAAAGATGACAGGTACAATTTTCCTCTGCACGTAGAACATTCACTCTTACAACTGAGAACAATAACTTCAAAAACATGATGAAAGCACTGGAAACACAATATATAACGGCAGCGCGCTGAGACGTAAGCGAACCCACAGTCCTGGTGCTGAAGTGCTGCGGCCTGATGAAAGCCAGCAGAGTGAAGAAGAGGGTGGAGAAGAGCAGCAGGAGTGTTTTCTGAGAGAATCTGCAAGAGAGAAAGCTTACAAGACTGTAGTGAGACCGGCTATGATGAACGGCTCGGACGCGGTGGCGCTGACAAAATGACAGGAAGCCGGAGATGGTAGAGGTGAAGATGCTGCGATTTTCCTTGGATGGGCGTAACAAGAATGGACAGGATCAGAGAAATGGTGCAGGTAGGACAGAAGAAAGTGTGGTTCCCACAGGAGCTTTCCAGGGGCCTGGGCCCGGTGTCATATAATGGTCTAATCTTGTTTAGTCGACTAAACTCAACTAATCAAGTCAACTAATCTTTTGACATTAGTTGTTGCACAAAGCAGTTAGTCAGCTAAAGCTTTGTGTTAGCCGACTAAAGTTTTTAGCCTGCTACAGTGGAGGCTAATCTTATTTTAGTTGACAAAACTTCAGTGTCTTACCTCAAAAATGGCAGCTATCATGTACCACAACTTGATGGAGCAGGAAGGAAGGAGAGCCATGTAGCGGGAGGAGGTGATCCAGGATGGAAATAATCCACTGGAGATTATTACGGACATAGAGGTCGGAAGCGCTTCTCCTCTGGTGTGGCGGACTCGGCCGTGTTTGTAGCAGATGATCAACCCGGAAGTAAACCAAACTCTTGCGCACTGGGGGCATTTTTTTTTGGGGGGGGGGGCAATGCCACTGGCGAGACTTATACCTGTGAACATCGTCAACTAACATTAGACAGCTAATCTACAAATTTAGCCTTCAATGTGAAACGGAGATTAGACGGCTAATGTTGGGCGACCAACATTATTCAACTAAGTAAGTTTAGCAGACTAATAGATTAGACTGCTTTTTTCTTTTTGACTTCACTTTTGATACTCTGTGCTTCTTACCCTGTGTGCTGCTATGCAATGCTGCTGGAACCTCAATTTCTCTGGGGGAGTCTTCCCAAGGGCTCCTTAAAGTTCTGACTAATCTAATCTAATCTGCACTACTAAACCTGACACCCCAAACACATCACACTTTCTACAGCATCCATGTACACTTATTATAAACAGATACAATTCATCTAAAAAGCATGAAAATATCGCCTAAAGTTAATTTCAAATCCCCACTCCCAGTCCACAGTCCAATATTTAACAGGTACACCAGTGAAATAAACCAAGATTATGCAAATATATGATTAAAATACATATTTCCAGGCGCCATCTTGAAAAAATGGCCGCCATCTTGAAAACTGAAGTAGCTAACATTTTTTCAGGGGGCAAAAAGTAGACCAAGAAGTACCATTGTGCCAAATCTGGTGCTTGTATCACAAAATGAAATATTCCTGTGATAGATGCATTTATCTGCTGCACTAAAGCCAAGTGTCCAGACGCTCACAAATCCAGTACCAGTCACATGAGATGATGTACTGGAACCAAGGCCCATCTGCATAATCACGCATGTTCATGGGAGAGGCAGAATCACTCACAAACATTCCTGTTGAGGTTGTCTGTGCAAACAAACAAACAAACGTGCACACGGCGCATTGAGTCTCTCAGCGACGGCAGCTGCAATACCACTGATACACTCCGGCCTTTTTTCTTTGTTCTCTTATTAGAGGGGAAAAAAGACAGAATGAGCTCAAGAGCAAGAGAGAAAGAGAGAGAGAGAGAGAGAGAGTGCACATTGGTGTGGAAACCAAACATGAAGCGCCGACTGCAAAGGACATCATTAGCATGGAGAGCGTGGAATGCAAACGCTGCATCAACATACATTCTGTCTGATGAAGCCGATTACAGGGAATATGTGCACGTACATCTGAGACGCTTCACCACGGATGCACGGTTTCAACTTCATAGATCGTTTAAAAATAAAGCCTGCTTACACTCCTGCCACAAGGGGGCCAAACACAGTGACATCTGAGTGAATTTCAGTTCATTTCAAAGACATACGCAGCGAGAATCCGTCAATGAGGTAAAATAATCACTTCAGTAATTTCATTATTTTACAATGAGATTGTAAAAAAAAAAAAAAAATCATGCAAAGACTCCAAATGCAGATAAAAAAATAAATAAATAATATAAAATTGCAATGTTACCTGTAAATTATCTGCTATCATCTTGTCCATGTCCAGATTAAAATGATCTAATCTGACATTCCCTTGATTCAAATCTGGTGAATTCTGATGCAAACAAGTCCAAAAATCATCTCTGCTTTGCTAATGTAATATCCCGTGAACAGTACCTGCCTCTTGTTGAAGGCTTCCATCTGCTGGATATGTCTGGAATAATCTCATCATGTACATGATAGAAATTAGGAGCAGGTGCTGAAGTTCTGCAACTTGAAAATGGGGTTGCTGGCTTCTTTAATTTCAAAGCCTGGGTTTGAATAACAGCATGAACATGAAATAAAGTGAAATAAAAAGCCCCGGTGTGAGAACACCCATTCATTTTTCATGAAATGCACAGATTTAAAATGCTTCCTATTCAACTTTGGTAACTCATAAGAACTAATCTTGTGTTGGAGAATATTGTGACCTGCTACTTATACTCCCGTGCAACTTATATACAAAAAATAAAATAATCACATGTTCATTATTATTAGTAATTATAATATTATTTATATCTGACTTTCCCAGGAACCAAAGCACTAAACATAAAAACTCCAATAATAAAAGAATAAATGTCAATAATAAAAGTAAGAACGCACAAAAATCTCAAATTAAAGAGCAGACAATAAAGAAAACAGGCGTGACTTTTACTCTGGTGTGCACCTACCATATTTTCTGGAGTATAAGTCACATTTTTTTTTTTACTAGTTTGAGAGGTCCTACGACTTATACCACAGTACGAATTATACATCAAAAATTCACAACTTTGTTAATAATAATAACAGCAATTATAATAATTATCTATACAGAACTTTAACAGGAATCAAAGCACTAAATACAATAAACTCCAATAATAAAAGAGTAAATGCTAATAATAAAAAATACACTACAAAAAAGCACAAAAATCCTAAATTAAAGAGCTGATAATACAGAAACAGGTACAATTTAAATTTTTTTTTTTCCTCTTAAAGAGGCATTTTTTGACAGGTGCGAGTTCATTTGTCCAAGCGGCACCTGGTAAAGAACTGAATATGTCATAGAAAACAATTTGACTGTTATTTCTATTCTGCTGCTCGCTCGCTAAATAAACAGGCTGAAAGAAAATAATGTTCTCTATGGACAACAATGCAAATGTCAAGCACCTGTTTTTAGTGTCTCATAATAAAGATGTTTGACTGAAGCTGTCTTATGTCAAAGACATACTGACCAGGGTATAAATAATAAATACTAAAAAAAAAAAAAAAATCAATCACTGTAATCAAGCTAAAATTCAATCCTTTAATCCCAATATTCTACAGAATCTCATTACCTCCAACACAGAGGCTGTGATTTAATCCGTGTGAGTTTCTTGGTTTGTTTAAGAGGATTAATGAACAGCCCTTTACGGTGCATCCAGAAAGTATTCATAACATAAGTATTCACAGCCTTTGCTCAGTACTTTGTTGATGCACCTTTGGCAGCAATTACAGCCTCAAGTCTTCTTGAATATGATGTCACACTCTTGGTGCACCTATCTTTGGGCAGTTTGGCCCATTCCTCTTTGCAGAACCTCTCAAGCTCCATCAGGTTGGATGGGGAGCGTCGGTGCACAGCTATTTTCAGATCTCTCCAGAGATATTCAATCGGATTCAGGTCTGGGCCACTCAAGGACATTCACAGAGTTGTCCTGAAGCCACTCTTTTGATATCTTGGCTGTGTGTTTAGGGTCATTGTCCTGCTGAAAGCTGAACGGTCGCCGCAGTCTGAGGTCAAGAGCGCTCTGGAGCAGGTTTTCATCCAGGATGTCTGCACATCGCTGCATCCATCTTTCCGTCAATCCTGACTAGATTCCCAGCTCCTGCTGCTGGAAAACATCCCCACAGCATGATGCTGCCACCACCATGCTTCACTGTAGGGATGGTGCCTGGTTTCCTCCAAACATAATAATAATAGATTAAGCTTCTTCCATTTACGGATGATGGAGGTCACTGTCTTCATTGGGACCTTCAAAGCAGCAGAAATGTTTCTGTACCCTTCCCCAGATTTGTACCTCAAGACAATCCTGTTTCAGATGTCTACAGACAATACCTTTGACAAAAATCTAAAAAAAGTTTTGTCATCTTGTCATTATGGGGAGTAGAATTTTGAGAAGAAAAAAAAAGAATTTTAATCCATTTTGCAAAAAGTCTGTAACATTAAAAAAATGTGTAAAAAGTGCAGCACTGTGAATACATTCTGTAGTGTGGGCATTGATTAGCTTTCAGACTGAAATCCAACATGTTGCGCCACATCCATGACAACCGCAGAAAGTTCAGGTTTGTGGGTTTTTTTTTTAATTTAGTAAAACTATGGAATTTTAAAAAGTGCACACACTCATGGCCATCATGGTAGCCATTTTTGATTTCTTTAAAATTTTTGTTTTGTTTAAAATAAGGAGATTTTCAATGTCTTGACCTACGATTTGATTTAAGTGGCTAAATACACATTTTCAGACTGAAATAATCCAGTGGTGCTATTTGCAAAATTGGATGAGACAGTGAAAAACTCCAATTTTATGCTCCGCATTACATGAAGAACAGGTGCAGGTGGTCTTGATCTAAAGACCTTCTGTTTTGTAAGGAAGTGCAGTGGTCAGTGAGCCATAGAAATAGCAGAAAAAACCCAGATCAGGTTTTTGTGGGTCTGTGTTGGGATCACACAGACACAAGCAGTGCAGTGAGCTCCAGTCAGTCTGAAAGTAGAGATTACACGTATTGTGCTGTGTTTGAGTAAAAGTTTGGCAGTGAGCTAATTTTCAACATTAGGTGTTTCATTATCTGTAAATAATGCCACCATGAAACTGTTTTATTTTGAAAATATTCAGGAAGCGGAAAGTTAATGTGAGCAGCAAAAATAACTGACAATGTGCACCAAATAATTTAAAACAAGTGCATATTCTGCACTCTAATCCGTGGTGCCCTGGGCACTGACACTTTTCTGCATGAAGCGTTTGACCACAAAATTAAGAGGGTTCTTGGGGTACGTAAGTCCCTTCGGCTGCTCCCTTGTTTGCACTCAGAGTGACCACAGCAAACCCGAGGTGGATGTGCATGTTGAATTAGCACAAGTTTTACACCAGATGCAACTCCATGTTACATGGAGAAATGTGGCAGGGGTGGGGTTTGAACCACAAACCTTCCGCACTGAAACCATGTTCACTCACCACTTGGCCACCACCCCCAGGAGGCTTCTTGGGGTCACTATGAATAATGCGTAGACTGTGTTTGGTGACAATCAGGCCAGCATAACTGCAGTAATCTTGCTCACAAGTTAAAATGTGGCACGACTGGCTGATTGACTCCTTGCACATCATGAGGTCCGGCTCACCGGCTGCACCGTGGGAAAACACAATCTTTGTATCTGTACTTTCAACTGAAGACTGCTACAAAATCTCATGGTGTCCCTTCTTGGTCTTCTCAAACCTGAACCTGGAGGACCTGTGTTCTATCTCTGCAGGGTTCTGCAGCAACCAGTTCAGTTCCCCTCCGGGTGTCAAATAACTACTAGTGAGAGTAACTCTACTAACAATCAGAAACAGGTCAATACAGAACCTGTTTGGCAGGAGTAACAAATTCATCTGCAGCATCTTCTAAAGTTCTAAAGTATTTATTGGAACTTTTCACAGCTAATTTCGAAACACAAGACATCAGAGGAAGACAAATATATTCCGATGGAATGAGGAAAAAAAACCCTCTTTCTTGTTTACATATTCTAATCCCTCAGATATCGTGGCTGCGGTTTGGCGAGTCTCTGTGCTGGCGGATGAATCTAATGAGCGATTCTTCCCTTCCAGCACTCCCAGTATCAAACATCTCCTTCCACTCCAGTCGTTTACCCGGGGACCGATTCTCTATGAAGTCGATGCTGCTCCTTGTTCCAGGGCTTCGGCTTCAAACACCGACGTGCCTTTTGGGGCTGCGCACATATCAGCTCTTTTCCTCTTCCTCTCTTTCTCTTCTTTTTGTTCCTCTTTTCAAGTCTTCCCAGGTGTCTGTGAGTCTTTGTCTTTTCTCTTTCTTCTTTCATGTCAAGACAGGTGGGAGCAAACAGCCTGGCAGTTTTCCTTTCCGTTTAATCCACTTTCTTTTTTTATCTTTTTTCTTTCGTTCTCCAAACTGAGATGAGAGGAAACCTTGATATGTCGTTTTTGAAGGAGGGGAGTCAGCTGTGATGAATTTTTATGGATACAAACATGTGCAACCTCGTGCATTCGGCCGACGGTCTGCACAAAGACGAAGAGGATGCAGAACCTAACCACAGGTTAAACACTGAACAAGTTCTCTCAACCTGGTAGACCAGGGACAGATGAGGAGCTCATGCCGCATTTCAATAAACACAGCAGGTTAGGCGGCCGATAGATACCCTGAGTACAGAAACACCCCCATAACCACATCCCCCAACCCCCCCCCCCCCATGTCTTGAATTTGTAGACCTGCTTGCTTCCTTTTCACACTGGTACAAAATAAACATCTGGGTTTTTTAAAATGTGACTTTTAAAAATCATGACTCTTCAAAGCATCTTTAAAAAACAACATTTAGGCCATGTAGGAAAACTCTGGGACATACGACTGCATTTTAAAATAAATGTTAGGAAAATATTATAATGGAACAGTGGGTGGTCAAAGAGCAGAACTTGGCCTCCAGGAGGAAAAAAGCCAAGTTAATTTATGAGCAAAAATCCTATTAGCATGTGTCCAAAGGCATAAAGCAATCAGAAATACACAGAGAGAAGAAATTTAAAATGAAACTCTGTGATTCGGGGAAAAAGCATTCTGTTCTCCCTCAGCACTTCTTCTGAATCTCTGATTATTAGTCTCCAAAAATCACCGCAATCACAGAGTAATTTTACACTTTACTGGCCGATTGCGTCTTTGTGCTGTTTCCAAAGGACTGTAAGAGAAAGAATTTAACCTCTGGATTCTCATAATGGACAGTAAAACCCAACGCTGAGCAAGTCAACATGTCAGAAAGAACATAAAAATAAGATGAAATTAATATTTGGTTACTTAATTATCAACACAACAATGGCCACTATTTTAAAAAAGCAAATTTTAAATCATTTTTCAAGGGAAAAAAAGATTTGGTCTTTTCTACTTTCTTTGACATAAAGTGATTTTGTACATGAATTACAGAGTGGATTAAATTGTATAAATGCCATTTTTAATGCGATTAAATCCTCTCTGAATATATTTAAAATACCTTAAACCAGATAATGACATTTTATGCCGGTTTTAAACATCTCCAAACTCCCACTCAGATTGCAAATGCAGTTTTAACTTCGCTAAATGACACATAACGTGGTTTTATTTGTTATAAAATGATGGATGGACTGATTTGAAGTGCTTTTAAACCACTTTAAACTGGCGTTAAACCAGATATCAGCACTTTCAGAACAATTCTGAGCCAAATGTTTCTTTCTCTACATTAGCCAGACCTTTCAGCAATTAGCGAGGTCAGGATTTCAGCAATTAATTCAACAACTAATTGAACCAATATGCATGTATAATTAAAAAAAAACACGAAAATAATTTTCAAAAACAAAACAAAAAAACAACAACCTTTTTTGAAGGTATTTTTAAAGTGAATTACAAAATTGAAATGCAAAGACATTTTTATTTATTTAGTCTTAATGACCTCTCACTTCCCTATGTCTGCTGGGATAGGGTCCAGCTCCACCTCAAACCTTGATTGGAGTAAGTGGGTACAGAAAATGAATGAATAATTTGACTCCTACTGCCCACCAGCAGCAAAATCACAGCCCACAAGGGTCCAGTCTTTGGGAATCATGGCACTGCATCTTTATCCCTCATTTGTGTGGTGTCAATTCCACTGATTTTGCATGCATGATTGCAGCGCCAAACTGGAACCCTTTTACTGATTTTGCATGCATACATGATTACAGTGCCAAACTACATTTGCTTCCAATGATTTTGCACGCATGCATGATTACAGTGTTAAACTGGAACCCTTTTACTGATTTTGCATGCGTGCATGATTGCAGTGTCAAACTGGAATGCTTCCAATGATTTTGCATGCATGCATGATTGCAGCGCCAAACTGGAACCCTTCCAATGATTTTTCCAGTGCCTGCATTGCTGTGCAGTGATATATTGAATTATGGGTTATATATTTCCAAAGCTGAGCAGTTTAATGTTCAGTGTGTTGTTCGTGGACACTTTGACACTCCCAAAACCAATTAATGCAACAGTTACCTGATTCAATTTAGTAAAATAAACACCTGCATGAGAAAGCTTTTAAAGCAACGAACCAATTAACAGATGACGAAATAATAAATAGTGAACAGTATAATGTAGCAGAATGGAGAACCTGCAGGGCGAGCGAAGGCGAGAGACTGGCAGCTGTTTTTTTGTGATTGTGCATTTGTAAATGTGTGTTTGATCTTGTTGCATTATGTTGCAATATGTTTGTGAGTGTACACAGCTGCCAAAAATGTCAGAGCGGTGACACGATGATCATCAAAGCCTCCAGCATCTATCCTAAAGAGCATCTAGTGATATTCATAAAGAGCATGGCAGATAACAGCGCTGTCGTGTTCGCTTCTCCACAATCCAGACATCCAGCTTTCATCTGCACGAGCGGGAGCGAGTGCATGAGCGAGCGAGCAAGCCAGGATATGATTATATACGCTCTTGTTGTTAAGGCTTTACAAAAAGATCACAGTGATGTCAGAACATCTTGATGTTGGCAGCTGATGATGACGGGACACGTGCACGTACACTCTAAAAAATGCGTCATGGCCTCAGTTTGTACACCTTAAATTGAAGAGTATTTCCAGCAGCGGGGGGGGGGGTGCGTGCGTGTTCACAGTTTTTATTAAGTTAATTACAAAAAGAAAAAAAAACACAGTTGGATTAACAGTGTTTTTAAAATAAACAGTAATAATAACTAAAAAATTAAGGTAACAATTTGGATGGACATTTTGGAGTAGAATGGAGGTAAAACAGTCATTAAAATAACCTAAATGAAATAATTTGCCTATTGAATAACACCAAAACCTTCTAAGTTTAATTTATTTATCTATAAATTGAAAGAATAGCCGTGCTGCAGCACCCCCTACTGGGAATGCAGATACCACAGGTGACAAAAAAAAATCTAATAAAAATAATCTATAAATATATTAAAACATTTAAAATTATTTTGCTGTTGTTTCATTACACAACAATATAATATTTGAGGGATTTTGGGAATAAGAAGCAAATTCTAAATAAGTATTCTATAGCGCTGTACCGCTATAACGTTCCGTCTGTCGTGTTACCAGAACTCAAGGTGCAGTCCAAAATCTATAAATATTCATTCATTAATTTTCTGCCGCAGTTCTGGGTCTGGGTCACAGTGGCAGTAGACCAAGGAGCTCATCCCACTCTTCCCTATCCTTGGCCAAATCCTCTACCTATTCCTGGGGGATCCTGAGGTGGTCCAAAGCCATCTGGGAAATATAATCCCTCCAGCATGACCTGAGTGTTCTCCTAAGCCTCCTTCCAGTTGGACATGCTTGGAAGACCACCCTAGGGAGATGACCAGGGGGCATCCTCACCAGATGCCTGAAGTACCTCAGCAGCCTCTCAGTGTGAAGAAAGCAGCGGCTCTACTCAGAGTCAGTCCCAGATATTCAGGCTTCTGTCCAGGAGTATAATGCTGCACTCACAAGTCAGCGTCAGAGAAACTGTCGCAGTGGTCGTTATAGCAGAATTTATATCATCTGCAGTGGCAGAATGCAGCAAACGACGTGAAGAGCCATCACTGGTCAAAGATAATGGCACAGACAATAATTTACTTCACTCAAAACATAAAGTTTCAGCATTTTGCACAGAATTATATTAAAACAGGAAGCCCTGGCTCTGATGGCAGTGCAAAAAGGTGACCTTTTAGAAAAATTGTAGATTAATTCCTTTCTTATTTGTTTAAAACTAGACAATTCTCTGCACTTAACTAATCTATCTCTCTGTCTGTTTTTCCTACTCAAGATGAAAACTTTGATCGCAAGTGCTGTCACAGTGCGTAGCGGCTGCCACGGTCACAACCAGAGGTGACAGAATTTTTCTGTCAACCTCTCATTGAAAATTAATGGAACATCTGGTTTTTGTTTGCCGCTTCCTGCCGACATGTGAACGCAGCATAAGCCCAGATACCGGACAGGGGAATCTCATTTACACTGGTTATATCCACGACCCAGTTCTTTCCGTTACTACCCAAAAGCTCATGACCGCAAGTGAGGATGGGAGCATAAATGGACAGATAAAGTGAGAGTCTCCCTGTCTGGAGATGGAAAACAATGAGACATAGTGATCTGACACACAGCGTCCACACAGGCGCAGGTATTTGAGCTGTTGTATCGCAGGCAGTGGACTTGGTCTAACGACCTCTGACACGTCGACATCGTGCTAGCAGCAACACAGCTGTGAGTGTGTGACGCACGACATTCCAAAATGAAAAATCTTCACCACAGACACGAATGATCGATATCTGAATAAACACAGCTGATGTTCTTGTGCAGTTTTCTACTGAATGGAGTCGAAAACGTTTTAGAGATAATGTTCCTTTTTGACAGCAAGAACATTTTTAAAGCTTTCTTTTTTCAGGAGTGACGAGGAAGAAAAGATGTAAAAAATTTAATAGCACAATTTTCACACTTAAAGCTGCAGATAAAACAGTTGAAATGTCACAAAGAACAAATTCCCCACTTTTTAAGTTCTCCAATTAGTAGCTCCTTACTGCAGTGTGTTTTCCACACAAACACAGGAACACACACACAGGCAGACATGCACACACGCACACGTAGGCACACACATGCACACACACGCACACGTGCATAAACAGGATTTTAAGCATTTTTTTTTACTTGAACCTGATCAGAAACTACAAAAAGTTTGCATCTGTTCTGAAAAATAATTCATATGTTAGAATATCTGCAGAAATAAACAGAAATGAACCAATTATGTAAAATCAGAAAAGTTGGTAAAATGTGCAAAGTTATTGAACAAGAACGGAAAAAAATGCTTTCAAAAATACTGGCATAAAACATACAGCCTCTGAAGAACTGACAGTAAATTATCACCTTTACAGCTGGTTTTCTTTAGACATGTCACAGGATGATACATGAACAATTAAATGTAGTTATTAAAGGATTATTAACTGACTGCGAGGTCTGTACGGGGAAATATCAGACTGAGGTGCAAGTGTGAAAAACACAGAGGTCTGATATTCCCGTACAGACCGAGCAAGTGATGTTAATAATTTGTTTATTATATGGCTAATATATATATATATATATATATATATATATATATAAACACGCGAATGCCCGAATATCAAAGCTGCTGACGGCTCGCAGTCATAGCGGAAGTGAAACCATTCGCTTCAGCAGCAGAGGTGAAGTTCACCTCCAAAAAAAGAACGACTTCACCTCCTCTGCTCAGTTCAGAGCTCTGGAGCCGAGCTGAGCAGCGACTCTTCTCAGCTCACCTCCGAGCTGACGGCCGGTGTCCCAACAGAACACCGGAGCAGAGCAGGAACTTGCTAACAGATGGTCCGGTCGTTAGCTGGCAAACTTTCAATCTGTGTGTTTCTTCAGATGCCGTTTAGATATTTATGGAGTACGTTCATGTCCGACTTGGTTTTTCTAATCATGTTTTTATCTTCTGGTTTGTAAAGAGAATAATCTCTTTGAGCCACTGCAGTCTGCTTTTAGAAAATATCATTCCACAGAGACGGCTCTCACTAAAGTGGTGAATGATCTTCTGCTTACAATGGATTCGGACACCACTATGGTTCTGTTGCTGTTAGATCTCAGTGCTGCATTTGATACAGTGGCTCATCATATTCTACTTGATAGGCTGGAAAATCATTTTGGGATTACTGGGAGTGCCCTTGCATGGCTGACGTCATACTTGACCAGTCGTTCTGTGTTTTGTACAGTAACACTACCTCTAACCTTAGTGACATGAAATTTGGGGTTCCACAGGGGTCTGTCTTAGGCCCCCTGCTTTTCTCCCTTTATATAGCACCCCTTGGGCACATATTGCGGCATTTTGGGATTACCTTTCACTGCTATGCAGATGATACTCAGTTATACATGCCGATAACTGCTGGTAATCTCGTTCACATACAATCCTTAGAAGATTGCCTTGCAGCAGTGAGAAGTTGGATGTCTAGAAACTTCCTACTTTTAAACTCTGATAAGACTGAAATGATGGTTCTTGGTCCAGTGAGACAAAGTGACCAGTTAACTGACAAAGTGAGGAACCTTGGGGTAATTTTTGATCCTTTGTAGTCCTTTGGCCTCCACATTAGAAATATTACGAGGACTGCTTTCTTCCACCTGCGAAATATAGCGAAGATTCGTCCCATCTTGTCTATGGCTGATGCTGAGACCCTGATCCATGCATTTATCTCTTCTAGATTGGACTACTGCAATGTTCTATTTTCTGGTTTACCGCAGTCTAGCATTAGGGGTCTCCAATTGGTTCAAAATGCTGCAGCCAGACTTTTGACACGAAGCAGAAAGTTCGATCACATTACACCCATTTTGGCATCCCTTCACTGGCTTCCTGTCCCAATGAGATCAGATTTTAAGGTTCTGCTACTAACCTATAAAATGATTCATGGACTGGCACCTTCCTACCTAGCTGACCTAATTAAACCTTATGTACCAGCCCGGGCTTTACGTTCTCAGGGTGCAGGACTACTTTGTGTCCCTAAGGTGAATAAGAAGTCTGCGGGTCACAGAGCTTTCTCTTATCGTGCCCCTGTTCTGTGGAATGATCTCCCTGCGTCAATAAAACAGTCAGATTCTGTGGAGACTTTCAAGTCCAGACTTAAGACACACTTATTTTCCCTTTCATATGGCTAGCATACTGGTACAGTTTTGTTTTATGCTTTTTACTCTTTTAATTCATTTATTAGTAATTGGAGCGGGCCGCGGCCTCAGCTTTACCTAAATTCTAGGTCTTTTAGTGAAGTTTAGGGTTAGTGGCCGGCAATCACCTTAGTATTTCTCTGTTTTTCTTGTTGTTTAATGCTGGCAAATTATACAGTATTTTTTTTTGTCTTTCTGATGCCTGATTCTGTTTTTTCTCTCTGTTTAAGGTGCAGCTCCATCCAGAGATGGGAGTTGTATTTGTGTTGGCGATCCTCCTGTCCTGTGCGCCCATAGCATTTCTTGTATAGTCGTCCATGAATTGTTCTGTGAATTGTTCAGTAATTTATGTTTGTAGCATGGCCCAAGCAGAGGGTCACCCCTTTGAGTCTGGTCTGCTTGAGGTTTCTTCCTCAGAGGGAGTTTTTCCTTACCACTGTTGTTCTGGGGGTTGGTAAGGTTAGACCTTACCTGTGTGAAGCACTTTGAGGCAACTCTGTTGTGATTTGGCGCTATATAAATGAAAATAAATTGAAACTGAAAATTGAAATTGTAAAGAAAATACGCGTTTCGGAGTGATTGTCATGGAAACCGGTCCGATATGGAAAAACATGCGACCAATACTCAGCCAATCAGAGCGCGTGTAGCATCGCAGCCATATAATTAAACATTTTATTATTTTGTATATTAATATAATGCCTTGTGTTGATATAAACTCTTAATATTGTATTATTACAATAAAATAATGTTTTAATATTTTAATAAAATAATCCAATATTGAGATATGAAATGTTATCTTGGGGAGGATCGTTTAAATGCACTTGTTTCCTGTGCGGAAAGTTCTTGGTTCAAGACCACCCTCACCCATTCTCCATGTAAAAACTGAGTTGTGTCTATAAGAGCATCCGGTGTTAATTAATCTTTATTTAACCAGGTTAGTCTCGTTGAGATCGAGATCTCTTTTACAAGGGAGACCTGGACAATTAGAAAGTTGCTAATCCACCTAACCTGCATGTCTTTGGATGTGGGAGGAAGCCAGAGCACCTGGAGGAAGACCACACAAACACGGGGAGAACATGCAAACTCCACACGGAAAGGCCACAGGTGGGAATCGATCCCATGACCTTCCTGCTGTGAGGCATCAGTGCCAACCACTAAGCCATTGTGCTGCCTTTTGCCAAATCAACATGGAGATCCCCTTTTTAATTTTAAGGAGATGCTGGGGTGAAGAGTTTTGCAGCGTCCTCTCTGCACTTTTCTGGGAATAACAATAAATATTCGGACACACTGACTCTTACGACTGCTGTGCCACTTCAATAACGTGGCTGCGTGACTTCCCGTTTACTGGCGGTTCCTGTGGCATGATGAAGTTGACTCGCCCTTGCAAATTAAAGCAATGTAGTTCTCTGAAAAACAAAAACAATTATTTCTGATTTTTTTCAGGGAAAATGGTGAGTTTAAACTCCGACAATATTTGAAGTTTTTGTTTGTTTGATTTTTGCAAATGTGAGGTTTTCTTGTACTTTCTTTCATTAATTTTCTTTCCCTTATCCAGGTCGTGTTGACAGCAGACCAAGCAGCTCAACCCATAATTCCCTATCCCCGGCCAACTCAATCCCGAGGCATTCCCGAGTTCTTGTGCGTTCTTGTACTTTGATCTCAGAAATTGTGATCGAATTCTTGGAATATTCTCTGCCCTCCCTCGGCTCTATCTTATTTATTTATTCACTTACAGTGGCTCTGATCCGCGGCTAGAGCTTCCTGTTCTCGCCTATTTCTGTATTTACGCCTGAGCAGATTGACCTGTTGAACTTTGACCCTTCGTGGATCCCGATCAAGGTGATGAGATGTTTTCCTGCCGGGCTCGCAGGAGTTCACAAACACACACACACACACACACAAAAAAAAGTCAACACAAATGCAAACCACTGTTATTGCTATTACATTTATGCATGTGTACACACACACACACATACACACACACACACACACACACACACACATGCAGCAGCATCCTTTTGTTTGAGCCTTTGTTTTGCTGTTTCTACTTTTTGGGTGCTGAGGGTTTGAAAGTGATTACCGATGCGGTCCACTTCATTAGCATGAGAACAAAAACAGTGTGGGGAACACATTATCACTTCACAGAGAACGACGAGAGCTGTCTGCCTGTTTGTTTATGCCGTCGCACTCCGATGTTTTCTACCCGTGCCGCCACTGCGCTTTCACGAGGACGTTTTTTTTTTGTTGTTGTTTTGTTTGTTTGGGTTTTTTTCCAGGAGGAAGAGGTAGTGCAGGTGAACTCGTAGGAGAACGATGAATCGAAGGAGAAAACACCAACCAGTGAAGAGACAAAGACAGAAGAGGTTTAACTCTCTGACTCCTATAATCAAACGTCACTTCAATCTCACAATAAAATAAGATGATAAATATTTATTGATAACCAGCACCAGATTTCTTGAACTTTCCTCCACATCGGCACAGCTGTGTTTTCTGTAAACCTGCTCTTGTTCACCGGCGTCAAATGGTGATGATTTGTCGGAGCCAGTTGGTGTCAGTGAACGCCACGTTGACAGCGCGACACACTCAGAAAACAGTTTGACAAAACGCTGTTTTTTATGACTGTTTGGTGACGTTTTGTAACCTGGGCTCTGTTTCTAGATGTTTTCATCAGTCCAACAATGATTTAGAAGATAAACGGCATCATGGGCTCACCGTGACACAGGCCACATCTTGGCTCAAGTACTGTTCTGCTGTTCTGGCTGAATATTTTAATTATTTTGGGTGATTCTCCTCTTGTACTGTTTGTTATTTCTGCTCTTATTGCAACTTCTTTGTTCACTCACTTCAACTTCCTGGTTTTTGACTTTGCGCTCATGTGTCTGTGCATGTCCGGGTTTGAGTTTTGGCAGCATGGTAGCTCAGTGGTTAGCACTCTTGCCTCACAGTAAGAAGGTCCGGGGTTCAATTCCACCCCTGCCCAGTTCTTTTCTGTGTGGAGTTCACATGTTGTCTTTGTAGGTTTCCTCTCCTCAAAAAACAAAAAACAGAACAACAACAACAACAACAACAAAAAAAACATGCACATTCAGATATTTAGCCGATCTTCTTTATACTCGTGTTTGACTGAATAGTTGTTCCACATGGACACAAAATGTTTCAAATAAATGTACGAGTAAGTTATACTCCAGTGCCACTTACTGCGGGCCTCCACTGCAAAACTTTGATACCTGATCACGCTCGTTTTTGGTGGCAAAAAAAAAAAAAGCCCAATTGGGGACTAAAAACACACATTTAATCTGTGGTAAAAGTAAAACATTGTGAGCTATTAGAAAACTTTAAAACATGCTTAAATAAAAAATTCATGACTTTGGGATGAATCATGACCCACATAATATTAATAATGGGATTTAATTGGCGCAGATTGGTGATGGTGTACAAATCCGTAAAAGGTGTTTTGCACAAAAACAATTGTGTAATGGTGATCACACATAGTCATTTGTATTCTGCAACATTCAGTGACATTCTGACATAAGCAAATATAAAATGGTTGGTAATATGATTTTTGCCAACTATTGAAAAAAAAAAGCAACTCAATTGGGATGGAAATTGGGACCAAATATTGGCAGACCACTAATTTTTTTTCCATTTTAATAATGCATTTTTGGCAGCTGTGGCTTATAATTTGGTGCAGTTTACAATATAGTCCAGAAAACATTGTTAACGCCGCGGTCGCATTATTTCTCACTCCAAATTTCAATGAAATTCACGTCCATCCTTATAATCCATCAGATTATATCTGCTTGAACAATCCACACAAACTATTGTCTTTGGGTTCAATTTTGGTAAACTTCAACATGCAGTGAACAATAACAGGTCATGCAGTTACTGCCGACCTTTGACCTGACAGAAATAAAGAACGTCCAAAATTCAACCGTCCATAATTTTGTCCTCACTGTTTCCAATAGATCAATGATATTTTTAATGAGTTGGAGCAGAACACAGAACAAAGATAAAATCCAAAAACCCCTTAAACCCTCCCCTGGTGAAGGAATGGACTCTACATGCAGCCCTGAGTGCTGCTCCAGTTTTTGGTTCGACTGTTTTATCTGACAGTGTCATTAGTAGAAACTCCATTAAACAAAGAAGGAGAACCAAAATGTTAAGTCCTAATCCTTTCCCCATCATCCAGCCCCGTCTCTCCTGTGCACGGAGTTGTTTTTTTTTAAGAAGAGGACGGTGCAGAGAAATCTGAAGGTAAAAGGCCTGTAGCGCTCCACAGAAAGCTATTTGGAGCTGGCTGACCCCAGGTCAGCTGGCTGGCTCGCTTCCTGGTTAAAGGGGATTGGCGGGAAATAGAGGTACCTCCAGTTAGCCAATCACAATGCACAGAGCGGAAATCACAGAGGTTCCTCTGAAAATGTCAGCCAGGACTGACCTTTTGGAGACTCCAGCCTCCCGAGTTAAAGACTGGAGGAGGGCACGGACAGGAAATAAGATAGCAGAGACGGGCCAGAGGAGACGACGGGTCGATGAAGAGTGAGAGAATGAGGAGAGGGAAGGAAAGAAAAATCCTCAACTTTTAGTTTAGTCATAGGCAACTGGAGGCCTGGGGGCTGGATGTGGCCCTCACTTCAATTCACTTTGGTCCCCACTTAGTTTTTCTGAAAAATTTTTGCTTTTCCAAAACATTAGTTAGGAGTTGCACAATACATGGCTACATTTTGCAACACATTATAGTCTCTATGAGACTTATTGGACTTATTATTGGACATAAATCAGCACCGAACAGACCAAAAACACGCAAACAACCAGACCTAGGTTTTGGAAATGAAAGAAACTCACCAACAGCAGAGATGACCTAATTCATTCCTTTGAAGGGACATAAATTAATCTGGATGAAGGGCTAAATTCCAGTCATCCATCCATCCATCCATCCATCCATGGTCAAGGGGGAGGCGGGTTCTTCCTGACAGGCTATGTACATACAGTAACATTATAATACATATTACACGTTTAGGTGCATCAAAAGAAAATGTGCAAAATTTAAGGAAATCTGTGAAGCTACATAGCGTTGATGTTCACAGATGGCAGTCCTTTTTATTTTACACTGGAGACCTTCAGAGGACACTGACTTCAGTCCAATAAGCTGAGCTATTGTGGCGTCATTCAACAGTCAGCCTTCGTTTATGCAAAAGCTTTTCTACATTTTATCACATCGGCTTTTGTGTGATAAAATGTGCCAGATTTGCCACTACTCTCACAAAAGCAAGTCTGTTCATCCGAAGGTTTGATTCCCATTGATGCAGACTCGTACCACTGCTGCATCGCCTCACTGATGTGGGCGTGTGACATTCCCTGTTTCCCGGTGGCGTCTGCGGCGTGATGAGGTTGATCCAACCTCACATATTAAAGCACACTTTCTTGGTCATCTCTCACACTCTGTTTTTCTGTCACTGCTCTGTTATGTACGCCTCAATAAAAACAAAACAAAAGTAAAAAAAAAGGCTGTAAAAACAGACTTTCAAAGGTGAACACATCTTGATAATAAAGATTCAATAAAGACTTTGGCCTCTCCTCATCTTTCTGCTGTGATTCTGACAGCAAACTGCAACATTTCTGCCCATAACGGCGGCTGAATTGAGTTGGCCGGCAGTTTGACTGGAAATCATTTCCGAGATGGAAAAGAAAAAGGCGAAAGATGAGGTGACCTTTACTGTCTTCTGGTCTGCTGTGTTCTTGTCTTAAATGGGAGGAGTGAGCGAGTGAGAAACAGAGAGAGAGGTGTGTTTTTTTCCTCTCTCTCCATCTGGCCTCGTGAGTGTGTGAATTTCTTCTCCTGTGTCTCTAATCTGCTTCTTCTCTTTAATCAGATCCTTTTTAACCAGCAAACCCCTGTCCTGCCTTCGTGGGCACACGTTTAGAACAGCGTCTAAGACAGACCAGTCCTTCCAAACCTTGCATGCATTAAAAATAAATAATAAACAAACAAACAAACAAACAAACAGAAAAGCACCCAAAAAGACCTGAAATCAGGATTACACATCATACCTAATACACAACATCACACACTTGCAGCAGGATTTTTGAATACAGGCACTTCAACTGACAGACTTATGTGATGATGACATTTACTCTTTTTAAGTACTGTATTTTCCAGAGTATAAATCGCACCTTTTTTCAGTATTATCGGCTCATTAATTTGCGATTTTTGTGCATTGTTGTACTTAGATGAGATTAGATTAGACAGAACTTTACTGATCCCTTGGGAAGACTCCCTCAGGTAGTAAGAAGCACACAGAGTATCAAAAGTGAAAGTAAAAAATAAAAACAGCTTGCAACATGAATACACAATACAAATACCAGACATACTGGTTTACTGGCTATTACTGTTGCTCTCCTTCCTGTCCTCTGTCTTCCTGTTACTCCCCTCCCCCTGAGTGAGGAGTTGTACAGTCTGATGGCCTGACCGACAAAGGAGTTTTTCAGTCTGTTGGTCCTGCACTTGGGAAGGAGCAGTCTGTGGCTGAAGAGGCTCCTCTGGTTGCTAATGACGGTGTGCAGAGGGTGATGTTAAAGTGAGGTTTTTTTTTCCTAATTTGACTACGATGTGCAGCATAACGAGCAGCTTTGACTCATTCAGGTCAGCATCACACAAACTGACACACAGACTCAGAACGGGACCTGACCTGGATCACAATGGACTGGCTGCTTTCTCAGATCTTGTCAGAAACTCTCTGTTTCTGACAAGAGTGGCTGTAGGCACTGATCAGGTTTGATTATGTCAGCACTGAGTATCAGGTATCAGACCCTGATCTGGAGCTGTCAGTACCCACCAGGACATGACCTTTAGACCGAATGCTCCAACTGGATCACCACAGTCCGGCATGTACAGACACGACCAAAAGACAGAGAAGAAGTAAGTCTCATATATAAAACCAAACCAGAGAAAGTTGAGACAGTATGGAAAACACAAATCTACTCCTTCTCACGTCACTTAAAAGACATTTTTGCAATGAGGATACCAGGAGATGAAGTTCTTCAGGTGTTATTTTTCCTGCAAACACATCTTAAGGTGTGCAACAATATGGGATCATCATCACTGCATTTTTCCTTTCAAAATTCTCGACTGTTGAGCACCTGCCCCTTCTTCTTCTTCTGCAGCCATGCCTGTCTACTGCGTGCAGAATGTGGTTTTGAATTGTCTTGACAAATGTATGGACATCATGGAAAAAGATGCTGTCTTGAAGACAGTTGCTCAAACATCTCAGTGTACTTTTCTGCATTAATGCTGCCATCACACAATGGATTAGTGGTTAGCACTGTTGCCTCAGAGCAAGAAGACCATGGTATCGTTTCCCGTCTGGGCCTTTCTGTGTGGAGTTTGCATGTTCTCCCCATGTTCGCATGCTCCGGCTTCCTACCACATCCAAAGAAATGCAGGTTAGGTGAAATGGAAACTTTAAATTGACCGTAGGTGTGCGTGGTTGTGTGTTTGGATTTGTCCATTTATAAGTGGCCCTGCGATAGTCTGGAGTCTCCAGCCCCCTGCAACCCTTAACTGGATTAAGCGAGTACAGAAAATGAATAAATGAATGAATTCTGCCATCACAGAAGTGTAAAATACCTTTGCCAACCACACCGACAGAACCCCAGACCATGATGGACCCTGGCCTCTGGCCTTTGGACTTGTTGCTGGTAGCAGTTTGG
Organism: Thalassophryne amazonica; assembly: GCF_902500255.1. Classification (NCBI taxonomy): domain Eukaryota; kingdom Metazoa; phylum Chordata; class Actinopteri; order Batrachoidiformes; family Batrachoididae; genus Thalassophryne; species Thalassophryne amazonica. The sequence continues at coordinate 55,350,216 of NC_047121.1, read as the reverse complement.
ATGGTCTTTTTGTCTTTGGTTTGAAGCACATGGCATCCATTTCTTCCCAAAACAACCTGGAATACTGATTCTTCTGACCACACTAGACATTTACAATGGTCCAACCCAGATGTCTATGAACTCAGAGACGTTGACACGACTTCTGGACAAAGTGAACATAAGGCTTTTTGCACAGTGGAGTTTTGTAAAATTAGCATTTTCCATATTCCAACTTTTTCTTGAGGTGGAGAACGTAAGTAAGTAAGTAATTTGGCCGCTCCCTTGTTCTTCACTCAGGGTCGCCACAGCAAATCCAAGGTGTATCTGTATGTTGAATTGGCTCAAGTTTTACGCTGGATGCCTTTCCTGACGCAACTCCACATTACATGGAGAAATGTGGCAAGGGTGGGATTCGAACCCATAACCTTCCACACTGAAACCAAGTGTATTAACCACTTGGCCACTACGCCCTCTTGAGGTAAATAATTACAAAGTTGTCACTGTCCAAATACTTATGGTCTGACTGTGTGCATATCAGCTGAGCCCACATGTTGACCTTTAACTTTTAACATGCCTCAAAATCAAATCACTTTGTGCTCAGATGACCCATAAACATTCCAAATTGGTAGTGGTGGGCACAGTTCTGCTAATCCACTAACCACTAACTAGCAAAGGTCTCTCACTCCACCAAAGCAAGAGTTAAAGGTCACCAAGGCCTAAATCACAAACACCATCATACCTCACTCTTCCTCCCGCTGTCCACCTTGTCTCACTCCCTCCCTCCTGTTCTCCTCTGTCCCAGTTTGTTTTTAATTGGGTGAAGCAGAGCGAGCGACGCCCAGAAGGACGAGCGGGTCTCTAAGCCTCGCAGCTCTTTGATGGGAGCGGCCATTAAGATAGCTCTCTCTCTCTCTCTCTCTCTCTCTCTCTCTCTCTCTCTCTCTCTCTCTCTCAATTCACACTGTCACTCCTAACAAACATGCACACAAGCCGGCGCCTCTCTTTGAAGCGAACACTGCAGCGTGTTCAAAGCAGAAATGGAGGCAAAAACATGGGGGCGGCAAGCGCAGCCAGAAGGACACTTCAAGGTGAATTTGATTTCCACATCATTTTAGCGCGCGCTCACATGCACGTGCACACACCCTACTGAGGCCAAGCTGACAAGCAAACAGGCGAGTCACAGCCGAGCAGGTGCCAGCACACGCACAGGAGCGTGCATGTGCAGGCATGTACACGCATGTGCATGCATGCCCTGTGCCTGTTTTTGTCATTTCGGTGATGCTGTGTTGGCAGGAGTGGTGGCAAGTGGTTAATGCGCTTGGTTTCAGTGCAGAAGGTTCCGGGTTCAAATCCCACCCCTGCCACATTTCTCCATGTAATGTGAAGTTGCGTCAGGAAGGGCATCCGGCGTAAAACCTATGCCAATTCAACATGCAGATCCACCTTGGATTTGCTGTGGCGACCACGAGTGCAAACAAGGGAGCAGCCAAAGGGACTTACTATAGGTGATGCTGTGTCGACCTACATTAATTCTCTCACTCTAAACCTCAACATTTAGTAAAAACAACTACAAAATTTGTCTCCTCCCCAAACCAGAGGGTGCTGTAGCGCTGCATGGAGGTACAATGCTACTGCAAGTGGAGGCAGTGAAGTATTAACAACTGTGATTTATATGGCACCTTTCAAGGAAGCCAAGGTCGCTTTACCCAGAGGGAAAAAGTTAGAGACCAAAGTTCTTGGAAGAGATGAGATTCCAATGGTGCTTCAAAGATCTGATGGTATCATGATGGGAGTGGCCAGTACTGAAGGTTCTGCCTCTAAATGACCACAGCCTCGTGTTGGAGGTGTAGAGGAGGTCCATGTCTGTGGACTGCAGAGTCCATGATGGGATGTAGTGGAGGAAAGGGTCCAATAGGTACTGGGGTGAAGGCATGTAGGGATTTATAGATGAGGAGGAAGGAGGACTGAAATCAATGCACTGTCATGGTCATGGGTGAGAACTGCACATATTGCAGGTTGTCCAGAGCTTTGTTGGACAGACCAAACAGGTCGAGGCGGGAGTTGATGAATGCATGAATGAGTGCTTCAGCTGTGGAGACTGATGGGTGGAGTCTGGAGATGTTCTTGAGGTGATAAAAAGGAGATTTTGAGATGTGCTTGATATGTGACTGAAATGAGAGTGAGGTTGCAGACCACTGGGGATGGAGAGATGAAGCAACCATTAACATTAAATTCTGTCATCCCACTTTAAGTGTTCTTGATCCTATAGGAAATTAATTTTTTGTGGCAATGCTCTCTCCTGTGGAGTACCACAGGGTTATATTCTTGGCCCTATTCTCTTTTCATTGTACATGCTGACTTCAGAGTCAGTTCTAGCCAAGTACAAGTTGCACTTTTGTTGTGTCTGTCTGTGAGGACTAATGGAAGTGATGCATTGAATTCTTTATGTAATTGTTTTGGTGATATAAACTAGTGGTGGTCACAAAATAGCCTTTATTTGATTGTCATATAAAAAAAAAAAAATTCATTTTAAAGCTGTAAATTTCACAAAACTAACAAAATTTAGTTTCTACTGAAATCCAACCATTATAATGTCAGTTTATTTTTGTAACATGTAGTAAAATTCCAGCTCATTTTAATGAAGAGAACATCAATCAATCAAATTTTATTTGTTAAGCGCCTTACAACAACCTAAGTTGACCAAAGTGCTGTACATATAAAAATCACATTTAAAATATAGTTAAAAAGAGAAACACAGATTCTATTTTATTCCCAAGTCTAAAAAGACTAAGTATCAAAAGCACATCTAAACAAATACGTTTTGAGTTTTGTTTTAAAAAGGGGAAGATCCGAGATGGCACGCCAGTCAAGGGGCAGCGAGTTCCAAAGTTTAGGACCTGCTACTGCAAAAGCACGATCACCCCACTGTTTGCTTCGAGACCTGGGCTGCTCCAACAAGTAGAGCTGTGCAGATCGTAGAAATCTGCTGGGCTGGTGAAGAGTCAGAATCTCACATAGATACGCAGATGTGAAGCTGTGGATGGAGCAGAAAACAAACAGGAGAAGTTTGTATTGGATCCTGTATTGCACTGGCAGCCAGTGGAGAGAGCGCAGAACAGGTGTGATATGGTGATGTTTACGAGAATTTGTGAGGAGCCGGGCAGCAGCATTCTGTACCAGTTGTAATCTGTGTAAAGATGTTTGACTGAGTCCAATGTACAAAGCATTGCAGTAGTCCAAGCGTGAGGTGATGAATGCGTGGATTGCTTTCTCCAGGTCACAACAACTGAGGAAGGGTTTCACTCTTGTGAGAATGCGGAGCTGAAAGAAGCTTGTCTTAACAACAGAGTCAATTTGTTTATGGAGATTTAGGCCAGTGTCCAAGTGAACTCCCAAGTTTCTGATTACGGTGTTATGGTGAGGAAGTGAGTGACCGTTTGAGACAGCGGCAAGTAGGCTTGTGGTGCCAAATAGACAGAATTCCGTTTTGGATTCATTTAGACTCAGGAAATTCTGTGTGAGCCAGTGCTTGATGTCATCCATACAGGTGTTGATGGTCTGAAATGCATCTGGAGAATCTGGTGAGACTGGTAGATAGATTTGAAGATCATCGGCGTACATATGAAAAGACACATTATGGCTAGAGATGATTGAACCCAGAGGCAGCATGTAAAGAGAGAACAGAACAGGGCCCAAAATGGAGCCTTGCGGGACACCAGAAGACAGTCGGGCTGTAGAAGAGGAGTGGCCATTGATGAAAACAGAGAAGTGCCTGTCCGTATTTATCTGGGGGAATTCCATAGCAAATATTGTCTTTTCCTTCGAACGCCACTGTGAAGACAGACTACAGGACGAAGCTCGTGTGTGCATGTATGAAGTTTTGAGATAACCTGTGTCCTGACCCACTTGCTTGATGTGTGTTCCTAGGGTGTGCACACTAACATCTGTAAGACGTCTTGTAAACCACTTCAGAGGTTTTGATCTGATTTTTAAAAACAGCAACTTTTTTTAGATTTAGAAGTGTTTCTTTCTCACTAGCATTTAGAAAAAAGATACAGAAAACACAGAAAAAAGCTGTTTCAGAGCATTTTTTTTGTTCCTGCAAGGAGCCAGGTGATGTCACGCTACATTCTTTACTCTGATTGGCAGTAGCTGTGTCCTTCCCAGCACCCATGAGCAAGTCGGGGGAAGCCCCCATGTGATCTATAACGTTGCTAACAAATGTAGGTCATGGTTGCCTATCACTTGAATTTTTCCCCTTCAGGGGTCGAAATTCAAAATTGTTTGCAGACAGCGCGAATTTTCATCATATTGGCAATATCATATTATGAATCCTTTATTTAAATGCTAAGAAAAGAATTATAATGTGCCAAAGAAAATTCTTCAAGGACTTAAATCTTTAAAAAAAAAACAAAAGGCCGTACAGCTTTAAATCACACTGTACTGTGCAAATACTGTGTAGCTTTTTGAAAAATAAGTCTAGTTTTTTTCTGCTAAATATGGTCAAGTTTTCATGCAAAACATCCTTAAATTTCCACAACTACACTCCCATAAGCAAAATTCATCAAACTGATTAATGAACTCATTTTAGACTCCTGCATGCTTTGTGTGTGACACACACCCACACACACTGAAACAAAAAAAAAAATCATGTGCGCACCTGGTTATTAACGTGCATTTTGTTTAAAGCCAGTAAAAGCCACAGCACAAACATGGAGTTCTGGTAAAGGCGCCAAACCGCACCGGCCTCAACGCGCACTTCTGCCACCACATCCAGCGGAAGTCACGCTACAAACACTTTGCAGCACTTTGAAACACACAACTGGTTTGACAGTTTGACAAATACAGGCTTCCATCCACAACCAATGAGGTAACAATAAAAAAAAAAAAAGAAGAATCAACGGCTCATTAGAAAGACAGAAAGCCCTCAAAAACCCTGAGGGTGAAAGTGAAGAAGTGAAGAAATGAAAAAGAAGCAGAGCAAAAGACAAATCATCACAGCTGTAACTCAATTCACAAGCCCTGCTTCTTTCATCACTCGCTCTCTCCATCTTTTAGCGTTCTTTCTTTTTCTCGCTCTTTGTCTCATCTGGTCTCCTTGGTAATTTTTTCCAGCCAACCAATAAGCCATTATGTGGCACTAATACGGCTGCTAATGGATGCAGCGACCTGGGAGGAAGCACACAAAGCGCCATTAGCCCCAATGTTATGCAAAGTTATCACAAGTCACTTTCAAAGCGATCCCAACTGAGTGTGTATGTGTGTGCGCACGTATGAAAGCGTCTGCACACACACTGCTAACCGCCGCTTCCACCTGCTTTCAGCAGGATTACCCACAAACCCATCGAGTCACACCCAAAAAGAAAAAAATAGTGAGGAAATTTAGATAAATTCTAAGACACACAGGCAGGACATTTAAAATCTGTTTTTTTAAACTGAAAGAGGTTTTCATGTAATCAGATCAAAGGATCGAGTCTTTCCTGGAACAGACTCGATTAAGTGTTCAGGCTGATCGACAGAAAAGGCCGATTCTAAATTCAGGAACAAGTTTTTATTAAATTCCCTGAGTTTGACTCAATCAGGAACTTATGACATTCCAACGTGAGGCACATCGGCGATGCAGCAGCACGGTGTCAGAGTAGTGCAGTGGCACGGTAGCAACATGGCACAGTGGCATGGTAGCATGGTGGTGTAGGAATATGTGGTGCCGTCACACAGTGGCACACTAGCATGTGGTGCAGTAGCATGTGTTGTTTTACCATGTGACACACTGGCATGCGGTGCTCTAGCACGGTGGTGCCGTAGCACGGTAGCACAAGCTATTAGCATGCTTGCCTCCAAAACAAAAGCGCAGGAACTTCCCACTAGTCCTACCGACTATTAAGGAAAGCATGTTTTTACATTGACGGTCGGTTATACGTTGCATTAAAGTAGGTTATGTAATGTTACAAAAGTGTGACAATTAAAAAACCCATTTAATTATGGTGAATTACCATTATCTGGTGATTTTCAATTCAACAGATTTATAGACAACAGTACAATTAAAGGTGATTAATGGGGTATGTCAACAGAATCCTAGGTTTTATTTTTGTAAACTGAAGAAAACTGGATCTGGTTTGTTAGCTATTTGAAAGTATTACATTTATTTGTAAACTTTAAAACCAGTTTGGGGTTGTAATATACAACATCAACTAATATAAAGAGGTTAGTGCCAGTGGACCCTCCCCCAAAAGAGCTGTGGCCCCCATTCTCCATGTACAACTGGAGTTGAATCAGGAAGAGCATCTGACATAAAACCTGTGCCAGATCAATATATGAAACCATATCTGAGCTGATGTGGGGAATCTTCTTCTCAATTTAATGTTGATTTTGGAGTATTTTTACTGGTACATTTTTCCACACAACAAAGCCAAATGACATCCACTGTGACTCAATATTGTTGAACATTAACACAGAATGAGACACACACACACACACACACACACACACACACACACACACACACACACACACACACACACACACACACACACACACACACAAAGGATTCGTTTAATCATTGCACCAACTCTGACAGATGGTCACACGTTTCCAAAAGAGCCGAGCCACGGGGAAAATGGGCCGTCGCTGACCTCACAGTGCACCTGGATGACAGTTTTACAAACGTGAGTGATGCTTCATTCCCGGTGAGAGATGCTGCCAGACTGCGGCCGTAATCACACCGGCAGGACGGTCGCTGTTTGAAGTGGACTGAACAACAGGCATCAAGCGAAAGCAGAAAAGTAAATCTTCCTCACAGTCACGCTTTTCGTGTTTTATTGGAAATGCTGATGTGCATCACTAAAACTTTGTAATTCGGAAAAAGCCGTGAAAGAACGTGGTATTAGATTTGAGCAGGGAGACAGCAAACCTTCGGGGAATCCCCAGTGACATCATGAGGGGAAACCCCAACAACAACAAAAACAAATACGGCCAGTCTTGGCGATTAATCTTCTGTGGCTTGAAAATGGACAGTGGGAAAGTAAGGACACAGTACTCTGGTACTAATGGTACTACAGAATGAGGAGCATGAGGACAACAGGTTGGCTGGGGCAGCCCCAGAAGTAAAGAGGGCTGAGCTTTGGGTTGAGCTTATGCATCCTCCACAAAACAGACATTCAGGTATAAAAAAATGAAGCCTGAATACGTATCGACACAGAGGTGGGACGAACCTGCCGATGTGTTGTGTCCATCTGCATAAACAAGGGCCTAGAAGACAAACAGCTGATCAGACTGAAGCAGCTCGGTGTCGGTGACGCGAGGTTATAAATTTTGTCAGGCGCTCCCCCTCTATTTAAAACAAATGAACACCGGAGATTTCAACTGTCTGTGACAGAGAGACAGCCGCCTAATGGACTGTGCAGCCGTCTTCAGGGAGACACTGAGGAGCTCTAATCTGCAGGATGAGCTCAGAGTGGAAAGAAGGCAGCGGACGGCAGCGGTTCAGGCATCTGGTCAAGGTGGTCCTGGGACGCCTGGTGTTGGAGGACTTCCAAAGAAGAGAGCGGGGGAGGAGGGCACCAAACTGACAAAACTCATTCCAAAAGTGACAAACAATATCTGTGGACTTGATGCCCAATTCGCTGATCTAAACTGGAAACAATTAAAACTTAATTTGGTGCATTTTGGGGCGTGTCCAACTGCCCTTTTCTGTTTACACATGTGTAATCTGAGCGCAAAAACAAACAGGGACAGGGTACGAAGTATTACCGTACTATCCGGAGTACAAATCCCACTTTTTTTGTATGTGGAACTCGCTTTTTGACAGTTTGATGAGTAATGAGGAGGAATATAAGCGCTATCCTAGTGTGCACAAGCAGGTGGCTCGTGCACTGTGAACCCGCCTGCGGAAGGCATGTCGGAGTATTTCACTGTATAAATAGCAGAAAAAACAGGGTTTTTTTTTTTTTGGTCTATGGTGCAATGAGTTTCTGTTGTCTCATGAAAGCAAGATACCAATCCTGCTCATGACCACACCTCTTTATAAAACCAACACACCTGTGGCTGCACAGATGAGCCCAACTGCACCGGTGTTCTAAAGAATGTGGGTGCCAAAACACCAACTCTGTTGCATGTAAATAAGCAAAGACATGTTGTGCTGTCCGTTGCTTCGCACTGTGTGCAAGATAGGGCCCCTCATGTCTCATTACACTTCTATGACTTTTTGCCTCCTGAATTTGACTTCCAGGATTCGTGTTCTTAAGAGTTGACTTTTGTATGTGGAGGCGGGGCTTAATGCCTGCAGGCCAAATGATTGATACCAACCAAAAGAAAGACAAGATGAGCTTTACACATGGATGAAAGGTGAGTAACAAACTGAATTAAGTAATTAAAAATTTCATGACTCGATTACACGTGGTGCTTTTCATTTTTTGCCAGGTGTCTGTGCTTCAGTTTAGCGCTTCACGTGCACGGCTTGGGTATCACTTTGAGAATGTTTTTTTCCATTCACCGTATGTTTACCTTCACTCCAACTGACATCATAATAGAGGTTCGCCATTGGGAGGTATCAAATTTAATTGAATGGAATCAGATCAAATTAAAATGCAGGCGGATTATAAGGCCGTATGATGCATTCAATTGCAATGGGAAGAATCATTGTTGATCAGCGTCAGTGACGAGTGAATTCATGTTGAAACGTCCAGATCATTAATAACAGAAATCAACAGTGAATTCACACACACACACACACACACACACACACACACACACACACACACACACACACACACACACACACACACACACACACACACACACGCACACACACACACACGCACACTGCTGGGATCATCGCTTTGCAACAATTAACACCATGTTCAACTCACCTTTACATGAGAGAGAAGCTCAATTACATATGAATACAGTGGTGTCATGCACACACGCACGCACGCAAACAAATAAGAGCATGCTGGCAAACATGCACCCTCTGGCGGGTCTTGTTGCTTGTGTCTGTAAAGCCCTGAGCACCATATCGACAACAGTAATAACCGCGGCTGGCAGCAGAGAGCAGATTATGGCAGCAATCATCGGCCGTGTGCACACAAAGACCTCTCCCATACAAACATTTTGGGCCCATACAGCCTATAAACCTGTAATATTGTTGTGGTGGATGGCTAAATGCTCAGTCTCAGACCCACTGTTGGAGGAATAAAACTGATTCAGATGACTGTACGCTTCATTCAGGACGAGGACTTTTAACCACTGTAAATAAAATGCTGAAAATATTTAACCCTCGTAATTTCAAGATGCACTTTAAAGTGCTTGCTGTCAGAGCTCCAGAGCCAAAAAACAAAACAAAGTAAAAAACCCAGAAGGGCACTTCGAGTGCAAATTTTTGCCACTCCAGAGAGTCCTTGGGTACCACAGGAATGACTCTGGGCCCTATCTTGATGGTCTAAAGTGCAGAGTGCATGTTAGATGGGACTGCATGTGTGTGTGTGTGTGTCCAAATCCTCTTTGCTATTTTTGCTCAATCTGAGTACAAAGTACAGGTGGTATTTAGTCTCTTAATTATTCATCAGTGTGACACATTATGATAAAAAGGAAATGGATCCGTGCACAAACCCTCAAAGTGCACGGAGAGAGCCATTTTTAGGAGCAGCCACCAAAGCTCCCTGAGGTAAAGCAGTGCTATGAAGTTTCATTTTTTTTTTTCCTCCACCAGTATTTACTTTTATTTCAGTTTAAAATTTTGTTTCCATTTTGTTTTCCATGTTGCTGTGGTTTGATGTGCTAATAACGTACATCACAGTGTACACACATCGTGACCGCGGTACAAACTCGGGCTGTGCGATATAATACCTATTGTACAATGATCGAAAAATGTCTGTTTCATATTATGCCCTGTCATTTATACTTTAGTGTTGTGTTCCATTTTGAAAATGCTCTGATTGTGTCCTGTGTGCACACAGCAGCAGCCTCTTAGTCAGTTTGGCTCTGCTCTGTATGAAACTTCAGAGTGCCGTCATGTCACATAAAAACAAAAAAGCTTTCCACATGGGTTTAAAGAGGTGGCTGTGGTTGAAACATTCAGAAATGAATGGTTTATTTCACTGAACATGTCAATAGGCACTCTCCCTCTCTCTCTCTCCCTCTCTCAGCAGTGTTCACATATTTTGGAGGTGTGGCCTGTATTTATATTTTTGCTTATTATTTGCTTTTGAGTTTGATGATATTGAAAACTGGCTTATTTAAAGAAAATCCACAGTTATAATGCAAGATTCAAAAATAAACTTCAACAAATGCAGTGTTTCAAAAGTTGATTTGTTTTACATTCTTTATTAAAGATTTGCCCAAAGGTTCTAAATAAAAGAGTAACATGAGTGAACACCTTTTTTTTGAGTATATACTTTCAAATGTAATAAAATAAAACAAGCCTTTGCGTACAAAAATGTCATTAAATTTACAAAGAAGGCACCATCATGTGATATATATATCATAATCGGTGTAAGTAATGACTCATTGTTATATTTCACAGACCTAATCGACCCAAACTAGCTGCTGTTTCAGCACAAACTTAGCTTCATGCAAACGATCACACAAATGCAAACGTCCGCCGGTTGCCAGAGACAGAAAAAGCTGCAGGTGGCGCAAAACGTTCTCCATTATTTAAAGTTCTGCAGGTGAAAAACCATCCAGGTCCTTATCAGGTCTTCACAAAGCCACAAGACCAAACTACATCAACATACGTTCCAAAACCTTTGAAGCATCATCTATGTTCAGGTGTGTGCATGTACCATTTACATGCTTAAAATGTCAGTGGAGCAAATGTGAAGAATTACCTCAATCTCAATAAGTCAAAAAGACACAGGAAAACTGAGAGCAGGCAGACAACCAGTTAGCAAAGCAGTCAGCCAGCAAACAGCCGGTCAGGGTCAGTAATGGCAGCACAAGGCCGGCGGTAGAAAATCACAGTGGGTTATGTTGCAGCGGGAGAGCAGGCGGAGATTGGGGTCAGAACTATATGGTGCGCAGGCCAAGGAGAGGAAATATGGAGGAGACAAGAGGAAATAAGAGGAGACCTCCAGCATCTCAAAGCTCCCTATTTTTAGCACCATTTTCTGTTTGTTGATTCATTCCTCTTCATGCTCTCATCCACAGACTTGTGATGTAATATGTGAAATAAGTCAGGCAACACTGATCGTTCCAAAATTTCCTAATCGGACTGACAACTTGAAGCCGGCGCAGTTTTATGTTCTGTGTTTTTCTCTATCATTTTTCCAGCTGCATTGGATCAGATGTTACTGTGTGACCCGTGAAGCCAAAAGCTTCACTTTAATCCAAGCCTGAAGCGTCAACAGTCCCAGATAAAGCCTAAATAGAAGAAGAAAAAGATGCAGTTCTCTGTCTGACCACTTGAGGCTGGCTTTAAAAGGAAGCACATTCCCATATAGTGCAGCAGATAACTGAAACAATCCTGCAAATGGTGATAGAAGCAACAAATTCAGGACAAATACTCCTTAGACATAACTCTTTTGGAAAAAAAAAAAGATTGGCCAGGTACAGGTCAACTGAAGAGCTAAACAGGGGTCAAAATTAAAAGATGATCCAATCATGTTGAAAACTATACCATATTATTTGTCTGAGCATAACGATTCCAAACAGGTATAGTTTGGACTATCTGTGACTGAATGTTATGGAGTTATGGGGTAAAAACAGCAAAAATTGCGACAAAGGTCAATTTCCGTTTGTACGGGGTCGAAATTTAAAGTTGCTCCAATTTTGGTAAAACATGATGCAAATTATTGGTTGAGCTAATAGGATTAATAAATGGAAAAGTTTTGACTGTGCTGAATGTTTGATCTGCAAAGTGTTGTGTGGGCCGCCAGAAGAGGAGGTACTGCTGGCCCACCACCACCAGATGGTGCCCTGCCTGGAGTGCGGGCTTCAGGCTCGAGAGGGCGCTGCCGCCACGGACACAGCCGGGGGTGACAGCTGTTACTCATCATCTCATGACAGCTGTCACCCATCTACACTTCATCATTCTCCTCCATAAAAACCGGACTTCATCTCCACCTCGTTGCCGGGATATCATCTACCAGTAGAGGTAATAATCTCAGCCGTGTAACTAACTGTGTTAGTCTGTACTCATTTTTGCAGCTGTTTTTCCTGTGGAGTGCATTGTCTGGAGATTGGCGTGACCGGCGACAGCTTCGCTTCACACCCCGCCAGATAAGTGCTTTGTGACAGGAGCTGCACGTGTGGAAGAGAGGTGGAGGTGGAATTCCCACCATTTGTTATTACTGGGTGTGCACACACCCACCTTTGATTGTTTCTGCTCCTTGCCAGCAGTACCAGATCCGACGCTCGGAGACGGTGGCCACCTGGGGACTCGGGACTTGGCGGCTCCAGTATTCTCCAGGTTCAGTGGCAGAGGAAATCGTGTGGTTCCGGTTCTTCTCAGGACAGACGTCTTCTATCCTCGAGCCTGCCCACACGTCACCTTTGTGATTGACTATTGTCTTACATTCTGTAATCTGTTGTATTGTGGTTGTGCTCATTCACAACAGTAAAAGTGTTAATTTTTGACTCTATCATTGTCCGTTCATTTACGCCCCCTGTTGTGGGTCTGTGTCACGACACTTTCCCAACACAAAGTAAAGGTCAAACAAGATCAATGTCCATTGGATTCTATGACATGTGTCATATCTTAACCCGTAACAGGATAATTAAGCATGACCCATGGTGCAAACTATTCCTTATTAAAACCCTATTAACTCAACCAAGAATTTTTTTTTTTTTTTACCAAAGTCAGATCAACTTTTGACCCCTGTACAAACTGAAAGTGACCCAAAAGTCAGTCAAACTGAAACTGACCCAAAGGTCAGTTTCAGTTTGTACAGGGGTCAGTTTGTACAGTCTTGCTGTTTTTACCCCATATCTCCGTAACATTCAGTCACAAATTGTTCAAACTATACCTTTTTGGAATCTATGTGATCAGACAAATAATATGGTATAGTTTTCAATATGACTGGAGCATCTATTAATTTTGACCTCTGTGCAATTCTTCAATCAACCCCCACCTGGCTGCCTACTGAAAATTCAAATGACCAATCGTTTTTTGTTTTTTTTTCTCAAAAGTGTAATGTCTAGGTGTATTTGTGCCGAATTTGGTGCTTCTACCACCTTTTGCAGGATTCCTCTGAAAATATTCTGTTACCTGCTGCACTAATAGGAGTCCATGTTAAGATGTCCAACTTCAGAGCAGAATAAATAATATGGAATAATAGAGCTTGTTGTGTGGTGCGTACAGTCTGTTCACACCCCTTCCCGCTGGAAGGAGGCTGTGCAGCATCCGGGCAAAAACGTCCAGACTGAAAAACAGCTTCTACCGGAATGTTGTCAGACTGTTGAACAGTTCAACATCCACCACCAAACTGTGAACATTGCACTACATGCACATTGTCACCTTCTTAATACTCCAACCCTGCTGCTGCTGCCGACCCTGTGCCTTATACACATATTCTATGGCCACAGGGGTGTGCATATTGCACATTGCAAAAGTTTATTTTGCAAAAGGTTATACAATAGGTTCGTTTAAAAAAATATTGTCCCAGTTAACTACACCAAGACCTGTAGAAACTGCATTTCGTTCTGCCTGTAAGGGTCAAGTGACAGTAAAAGTGAGTCTGAGTCTGAAATGAACATCTGATTTAATGTTGCATGCTAACTGTGTTAGCACTTTTAGCAACTATTGTCAGCCTGATCCATTCAGCCAACATCAATGCACAATACTGCTAAAATAAGTGGGGCTCAAAACTTTTAATGTCCTCACCAAAGCAAATGATAGAAAGAATCACGGCCACAGTCCCCAAAAATAGTATGATTTAATAAAAACGTAAACAAAGGTTAGGCTGTTTAGCTTAGCTGGTTTGGACTCTAAGATAGGGGTGTGGTCAGGCTGCTTTCTTCACACACTGACCACCCAC